>NC_056523.1:316226032-316335905 GCF_019175285.1 Sceloporus undulatus | reverse complement strand
TTTTCCAACTACAGGGCTATAGCTTCCTCTAAGGAGCTGTGGCCGTCTGAAGCATGGGCAGAGTTCAGCTGCCCGCTCCAAGATCCCCTCCAGAGAACAAAGGCTATATCTTTATATAGTAGCCCAACCATGGGGCATCTGAGCAGGGACAGAGTGCAACCTCCCGTCCCCAAGATCCTCTGCATGCTTGGTTCCCAGAGTAATTCAGCTGTATCTTTAGACTGTTATCAGCCAGAGGGGTTTCTGAAATGGGCAGAGTGCAGCCAACCCGCCCATACCCTTTTGCATACGGTTTCCACACTAACAAGGCTAGGTCCTTCCTATAAGAACAACGGGGGCCTCTGATCATGGGCAGAGCACAGCCCCTGCCCCCAAAGACGCTTGCTGTATACGGTCAAGATAAAGCACGTGTTTAGTCTGTAGCACCAGTGTGGAGAGAGAGATCTGTAGCAACCGATTTGAGACCACTTAAACAAAGAATTGGCAGGCATGAGCCTTTTTCTAGACTTGAGTCTACTTCCTTACATGCAACCAGTTTGCAACTGAAACTTGGCCACTTTCATTTCCGAACACAAAGATTTGGGGGATTTGAATTTATGTTTCCTCACAGACTATTCATATATAGGTCCTGTCTCTGGCTTTCACTCCACAAATGCCTCTGAGGAAGTAGACTTAAGCTACGAAGCGCATAAGCGCCAACTTTTTTTTTCCAGTTAGTCTCAAAGAGGGGGCGACGGTGTATCTACCTTTGGTTATACTGATTGCCAAACTAACATAGCTATATCTGTACGATATAGAATAGCAGCTGTGGCCTCTGAGCAAGCAGAGTGACAAGACCATTTTATTATATGAGTGTTGTTTAGCTTTTATTTTTGTAGTGTCCTACATGTTTCCTTGAATGCCTTACATTTTTGTTACCTTGTCAATCCTTTGGCCGGTTAGGACATCTAGTCACCCTGTTTATGACAAAACTGTACAAAGGCCATGATTATAAAGCAAACCACTAAGATACTAACAACATATAAACGAACAATCCCTTTGCACTATTCCTCTCCGCATTAAAGATTACTCTTTCTGCACCCTATGGGACAGCTTTCAAAGAGGCAACTGTCTTGGTGTTGGGTTTTGTTTGGGGGGGGGGAGGGAAGAGGCGTGTGGCCTCCTGAGGTCTACTTGTTTCCTTGCCAAAAGGCCGTTTTTTTCTTTGATGCCATGGAACTCCAGATGGCAAGTGCCATCCTTGTTTTTGTGGGGAGGTTGGACAATCTTTACAGGCCTCCTGGTGTGCAGAGGAGGTCTTGAGAGTTGAGACTTGTACTTTGAGGGAAATGAGAAACCTGGCGTTCTTGATTTGGGAGTAAAGACGGGTTTAATGTAACTCAGAGTGACAGACGGGGGCCTGGCGAGACATGGGAAATGTCCAGGGCTTGGCATCTCCATGTTGGATCCTGTCCTCTTCCTCTCTTTTTTCTCAGCATGCTATACTGGTAACCAATCCCTGGGTGTGTGTGTGTGCACTTCAAGAATGGCGTAGGGAGAACCCTGCATTTTATAGGGGTTTTATACTTCTTTTTCTTCCTCACATTCCCCTTGTCATCCTAAGTTCTTTTGCAAGAGCCTTTGTTGTCTATACAGTGGATCCTTGTTTATACGCTGGGGTTTTGGTTTCCCCAAGGATCCCCCGTGTATAAACAAAAATCCGGGTATGCTCAAGTCCCATTAAGTATAAAAAGGGTGTCCCTAATAAAAAAATGGGAACTCAAATAAATTTATCGTTTTTGGAACATTTTTCAAACCTGTAGGCTTAATCCGTGCATAAAAAATCCTTATAAAGGGGGCCAACTGTATTATTTTTCAATACCGACAGAGCCGCCAAATCATAGAGCAATAATTAGAAGAGGGCCGCAAAGGCCATCCATCCAAAACAACACCCACCATCGCAGGAAATCACAATCAAAGATGACAGTGGCCAGCCATCCTCTGCTTAAAACCCTCCAAAAAGGAGTCCACCCCGCCGCTTTCCAAAGGGAGCGTGTCCTCTCGCAAACAGCTCTCAGTGTCAGGAGTTTCCTTCTAATGTTTTTAGGTGAATCTCCATTCCATGTAGTTTGAATCCATTTCTCTCTCTGGGTTCTGCTCTCTGGATCGGCAGAAAACAAGAAGCTTACTCCATCCGCATATTGACATCCCCGTCAATATTGAAACAGGTTGATAAGTTTTAACCAAGCAGTCGTTTCATCATCACCTCTTGGTGCCCTTCTAAACCTTTAATACTGTTTGTTATTGTGTGCCTTCTAGTTGTTTCCCGCTTGTGGGAATGTAGCCTGAATGCTTGGAGCCAACCCAAGCACCTTTCTTACAGGTCAGCGGCCTCTGTGAATGTTGAAGAGAAAGGGATTTAGTAAATGAGAACCGCATGGCATAATATTTTGAAGTTGACTCTGGAAACCAGGGTTCAGATCCCCAGAATCAGCCAGGAAATCATCAGAGACGGCAGTGGCAATCCCCCTTCTAAAGAAACCGGCCAAGAAACCCATGAATAGGTTCCCTTAGGATGGCATAAGGTGACTTGTAGGCACACGAGAACAACAGGAGGTCCTATCATAGGGTTTTTCTTGGCAGGTTTCTTCAAGGGGGGTTTGCCATTCCATCCCTGAGGCTGAGAGGGTATGACGTGCCGCAATGGGTTGTCCGATGTCCACAGTGGGGGTTCCGAAACCTGGCCTTACAATGATCCTAGTCCATGCTTAACAATTTTACCAGCTGGCCCTCAGATATAGATTGATAGAGATCTGGTGTGGCATAGTGGTCTGCAACGCTGGAGACACAAGTAGTTCAATTCCCCGCTCACCAGAAAAAAGCCCACTGGAGGACCTTGGTCAAGTCCACTCTCCTCGCTCAGCCTCTGAGAGAAGAACCCCATGAAGGATCACCTTAGGGTAAGCCATAAAGTTGGAAAAAAATTTGAGGCTCAAACAAACACAGCAACAGCAGCAGCAGCAGCAGCAGCCAGCAGCAGTAACAACAAACACATATTTATACCCTGGTAGTAATCTTAATCTTTGTGGTTCCCAGAGTAAATGAGTTTTCGCCTCTGACAGGCCTGGGTGGGGGATGAAAAAGGTGGTCACAGTTTTGGTTGCCAAGCAAAGCAGCATGCCTAGGAAAACTCATGCAAGGGAAATTTTTTAGTCCATTTGTAAATAATTTGAAATGTCTTTTTGACTCCCGCCACTTGTAGTGTTGTGTTTCCCCCAGGGGGTCTATCATGACACCAACATGTCCACCAATTCTTACTCGGAAGTAACCACTAGGCAGTCCAGTCCTGCCTGTAGCCTGGGCCTCTCTTAAAGTAGTTGTGGTAGTTTGGCATTGCTGCTGTCTGGTGTTTTGGAAAGTTGGTTTTTTGTACTGCAGCTCCCAGAATCCAGCCCATATCATTGGTTGACCAGTAGCTTAGCACCTAGGCATCTCCTGGAGGAGGTAGCTTTGGGAGTGGCAATCCCTGGCATGAAGAGGCTCTTGGATGGAAAACACTGGCCTTTCTTATCCTGCCACCTAGACATCTGTGCCACACCTATGGGCAAGCTCTGGCTCGTCCCCTCTGTGCTCTCCTGCAGCTTCTGTTCCGGCAAGGGACAAAAGTACCTCATCCCTTGTCTGGTTCCTCATCCTTGCCTATATTCCCAGAGGAGAAGGCAAGCTGGTAAACCGTGCGCCCCCACCAGATCTTTGCAGCTAACAACAGCCTAAATCCCTAACATTGGCCATGCACATAGGGTGAGTAGGTGAAATGGGAACATTTGGTCTCCTTGTTTACTGCAGTGGTTGCAACCATGGCCAAGCTGGCGGGGATGCTGGAAGCTACATTCAGTCACAAAAAAACCACTTCCCATCTGGAAAAATCTTAAAAACATCCGAGGGGACTGAGTTGGGGAATTACTGGATAGGAAAATGCTTTGAGGACAAGCACACATAAGTGCTGCCCATGGGGCCAATCCTCTTTACAGGTATGGGTTTTGGACAACGCTTGTAAAGTACAGGGGGGTGGGCCCTGCAACTCTCATGGACATACGTGCGGGGATTACTGACATTGTCTCCTAAATTCTTTACTAACTCTGCTGTAACTTTTCAACACCATCTCCTCCCCGCTTGTCTTTTCCCTAGATTACAAGTAAGTTCTCCAACGTGATTCTTGTTCTGCTGCAAGCCTTGTTCCTGCGATTGCCAGGAACTGTTGTTTATAAGACATTGCGTACCTAGATACCTCGTAGTTCCTGAAGGCTGGCCAGCTGAAAGAGTGCTTTTTAAGAATCATGTGCTTGTGGCAAATTCCTGTGGTTTTAAGACTGAGCTGCAGGTTAGATTAAATTTTGTTAATTGTTTTTCATGAGATAAAGAATCTAGTAACAACTAGTGCGACAAACTCATTGCATCGATAAGGACTATAGTCCATGAAAACTGTGCTCAAAACGATTTTAAATCCAGATGGTCCGCAGGGTGCTAAAGAGAATAACAGGATTCTGATTTCATTTATTAATGCTAATAGAGTAACACAAGCTATCTCTTTCATTTTTTCCTGATACTTTATTTTTTGAAAGAAGGCTTTGGAGGCTGCATTAAATAGCAGATGAAAGACAATGGAGAGAATGCTGGCTATACAATGCTTACTAAGCATGTTACCTTCTTTTATCTCTCCTGAACACGGTCTGGCCGCTACCCACCCACAAATGCAGGAAAAAGGAGGCAGAGGCCATTTTCCATTCCTATTGCTGGATTTCCTCTCCCATTAGCCTACGAGCAGTTAGTGAAAAAGGGAATCATGGGAGTGGGACTCCAGAAAGACATGGAGAACCTAGTTTTGACTAATATAGATCATAGTTTGCTCTATATAATTGAAATCCAACTATATCTTCATTTTATAAGGTGGGGAACTAAATTGTAAGTTGCCTTTGAGCTTCTTCTGTCCGACTCAAAAGATTGCTCGAAAATTTATTTTTTAAAGGAAATCATTAGGTTTGAAGACAGCAAAAAGACCACTGTTGGAGTGGTGCACCTGGGACTTGGAAGTGACAGATTTATAGCCTCCATGCAGTCATGACTTTAGTGTGTGACGCGCATGAGATAGTTAAACCTCACAGTGTTGTTGTGGGAAGAAGTATGTGGATGGGAACGAGAACCACGTGTGTCACTGAAAGGAAAAGTGACTAGTCAAATTTTAGCCAACAAATCATTAATAGAACCAACATTACACAGTGAGTCGTAAGCTGAGGTGAGATTTGAATTCTCGCTCAGGATTCACATCTGCGCCTTTGTTCTCTATCGACAAATGTGAGGCAAATTGCTTTAAATCCCATGCAAAAAAAAAACGGGATTTTAAAATTTGGAAAACCCTGCAAGTGCAGGAATTTTTTCACGAGAGTTTTGTTTTGTCTCCACTTCCTGCTGAGAACAGCAGAGCACGTACGTCAAGCAGGGGCCAAACGCAGCTTGTGTTTGTTTTCTTGTGTTGAGGCCGAACATGGTTGAAGTTTGGGGATATTTGCAGTGTTCAAGGCGACTGCTACTCAAGACCATTGGAAAACACACGGGTGTGGGACGCACAGGTTGGCCGTGACTAACATTATCTGGCAACTCATAAGAGGAGAGATAGTGCAAATCGCCTCCGAACAAAGTCGTTGCCAGGAAAACCGGAATGACAGAGTTGTCTAAATTGGCGCGTGATTGAAGGCACATAACAACTGGTCAACCAGCTGGCTTTTCGCCTTTCTGTTCTTTTCTTTGTTTGTTACACGTTTCTTGGTTGTTAAGTGGTTTGTGATGCTGTATGTAGGGTTTCAATAAACAAGATGTGGATTTAAAAGTGGGGGGGGGGGGGGGGGGGGGGGGTGGGGGGGTGTGGAGGTGGTGTGTTGTTTATCGAAATAATAACCAAAAGTTGACAGTGGACAGGAGAACTTTAAGATGCAACTGGCAATGAACGTCTCGTTTATTTTTTGCGTATATTTGAGGGGGTGGATAGAATGGCCACGTCCAATCATAAAGTGATAGTACAGTTGTCAGATCTTGTAACTATTATTTGGAGGAAGGAAATGAAGGAAGGTGTTGGAGCCATAAGACCTACACATTAGGCCTTGTTAATGGATTGGGATTGGTGTAGCTTTTTTTCTTGCTTGTCTGGTCCATGGCAAAGGTAGTATCCATTTCCATGTTCAGGGTTTTCAGTTCCCGTTATAAAGGTTGATTTTAAAAGCTGTGTTCATGGGTTGACTCTGGGGGGGCGTTAGGTGGGGTGTTGGGGGTGTCATCCGTAGGTGGGTGGGTGTTGGGTGTACTGTTGGGTTCGTTAGCTATTTCTCTGTTGTTTATGTCAGGACCATGCAATATGCAAAAGGATCTTGGAAGTGGGTGGCTAAACTCTGCCCATGCTCAGAGACCCCTCTGGCTGCTGTTATACAAAGATACAACCATGTTAGTCTGGAAACTCAGAAGATAAAGCTGCCTTAGTTTGGAAACCAATCTGCAAAGGGATCTTGGAGGCAGGCAGCTGCATTCTGCTCATGTGCAGAGGCCCCACTGCAGGAAGATATAGCCCTGTTATTCTGGAAACTCAATATACAAAAGGAGGTGCATGGCTACACTCTGCCCATGCTCAGAGACCCCTTTGGCTCCTATTATATAAAGACACAGCTCTATTAGTCTGGAAACTCAGTATGCAAGGGGATATTGGAGGCAGGCGGCTGCACTCTGCCTATGCTCAGAGGCCCCTCTGGCTGCTATTATATAAAGATACAACCTTGTTAGTCTGGTAACTCAGTATACACTCTGCCCATGCTCAGAGGCCCCTCTGGCTGCCCTTACAGGAAGATATAGCCCTTTTAGTCTGGAAACTCAGTATACAAAAGGAGGTGCACAGCTACACTCTGTCCATGATCAGAGGCCCCTCTGGCTGCTCTTATATAAATATTCAGCTGCATTAGTTTGAAAAACAGTATGCAAAGGGATTGTGGAGGCGGGTGCCTGCACTCTGCCCATGCCCAGAGGCCCCTCTGGCCCCATTATCCAGAGGCTCAGCTCCATTATCCTGGAGCTCTGCGTCTGCTCACCTGAAGTAGTAGACATCGCTCTTGCCTGCGCTGAGGCCGGACTTGCGGATGACCTCCTCCTTCTTCCATCCGGGGGGCAAGGCCGGGCAGTCCACCCTCTTGCCCCGCTTCTCCATCCCTGGCGAGGAAGGAGGGAGGGGGCCAAGCAGCAGCGGCAAGAGGAGGAGGGTCAGGCTGCTGCCCAGGCCTCTTGCCCGCTCCCTGCTCCGCTGCCCAGCAGCTCTTCTCCCCCTCCGGCTCCGGCTTCCTCCGCCGTCCTCCGCTCCCTGCTGCGCTGGGAGCACCACTGGCCCCGCCGGCGCCTGCTTGGCTTCTAGGCTCCTTCTCCTCCTCCTTCTTGCTGCTGCTGCTGCTGCTGCTGCTTCCGTAACTGAGCCTCCGAATCCGTGTCATCATCCGCGCTCGGAACCTCGGGGTCATAGAGCCGCCGCCTCCAAGGAGGAGGAGGCAAAGGCCGGGCCAAGGAGGACGCAGCGCAGGCGAGCGAGAGAGAGCAGCCCCAGAGGCAGGCAGGCAGGCAGGCAGGCGCTTAGGGGCGGGGGAGGCAGAGATAGAGGGCGAGGGACACCTGCCTTCTCTGGACGGAGGCTTGCGAGTTGGACAGCAGCAGCCCAGAGTGTGATGCGGCGGCTCAAAAGGCCAATGCGATCCTAGGCTGCATCAGTGGCGTCCCTAGAGGGATGGAGTGACCCAGAGCGGTAACTCATGGCCTCACCCAATATTATTATTATTATTATCGTTATTATTATTATATAATTATATTATTATTATTTTCTTTTTTCTTATTATTTTCATATTTTATTATTTTCTATTTCCTTATAACTAGTTTTATATATATATATATATATTATATATATATAATTTTCTTCTCTTTCTTATTATTTTCTTATTATTATTATTATATAATTATATAATAATAATAATTATAAAAAAATTCTTTTTCTTATTATCTTATTTTCTATTTTATTATATATATATATAATTTTCTTATTTATTTTCTTATTTATTTATTTATACCCCGCTCTTCGGCCAAAAGGCTATCAGAGCGGCTTACATTTTTTAAAATTAGGCATTTCCCTGCCCTCAGGATTACACTCTGAAAAGACAATACAGGAGAGGAGAAGGGAAGGGCGAAGGTCCCCCAGGTCTGCTCTCCCTCATAGGCTTGGACCAGGGCAGAGGGACGGGCCCGCCTGCGGGGGCAGGCAAGGCCGAGTTAGTAGTCGGCCAAATGCCCATTCTTCAGTGAGGGGTTGTGTAGAGGAGGGCCTCCTCATTATTAGTATAGTTAGTTTATGATTATATTATTATTTTATTTTATATAATATATCTATATATATACAGTATATTATTTTAGTTTTTTCTCTTATTATTAGATAGAATATATTTAATTATTAGTAGGAGGATTTTTTTTCTTCTTGTTTCTTCTTTTTCTTATTTTCTCTTATCCTATTATTATTAGTATTATTTAATATATATATCATATATAGATATATCTACTTTTAGCACACTTTATATTTAACCACATGAAACTGTCTTGGTAATGCATTTACACGTCTCCCATTAAATGCTGAGATATGGGGAAGTGGGAGGAGGGGGTCAGTCAGGGGAGAAAGGCAAGGTCCCAGGTTATATTTTTTTTAAAATTATATATATATATTCTTTTAAAGTTTTCTTTTAAAATATCACCTTTTACCAACTTTTCACTTCAACTGCATGAAACTGTGCCTAATAAATTGTGGAGGCTTTATGTGTGGTTTTGTAATTTAAAGCTTTAGTTTTTGATTTTGCTGGTTGTTTTATGTCACAACTATCACCGTGACATTCGGTGATATGGATGGAATTATGATTAAAGAGTAACGCTGTGCAAAAACATTACTCTAGTTTGAGTCAATGGCTTTCATGGCCTGCATCCACAGTTTTTCTGGCATGTCCTAAAAGAGTTTATTCTTGACATTTGGCCAGCAGCCTGTGGCTGGCATCTTCAGAGAATGCTGGCATGGGAGTGTGGGGTACATATCTACACACCACACACACACACACACACTGTGTGACCCTTGGTTGCAAGGAAGTATTTGCTGTACATGTTATTGTGTATTGATCTTGTTGTTAGCAGAACATGTTATAAAACATCCGGGCTATAAATTTGGACCATACCAACAACTATCCGGTCAGAATGCACGGAAACCTATTGAAATCCACAAATATCTGGACCAACTGCAACAGGAAGATGCAAGGAAAGAAGTATAGTGGATCCTTGTTATACGCTGGGGTTTGGTTCCAAGTCCCCTGTTTATAACAAAATCCGTGTATGCTCCAGTCCCATTTAATATATGACTAGCAAAATGGTGTCCCTAATAAAAAATGGAACATCAAGGTAAATTATACTTTTTGGACATTTTCAAACTGTGTACTGTATGCTTAAATCCCTGTATAAAAATCCGTGTATACGAAGGCCGACTGTTTACCCTGAGTAAACAAAGGGCCCGAACAGACAGGCCCCAAATAAAGCTGCTTCGGGTCACTTTGGAGGTATTGCTGTTTAAATGACACACACATCATCTAAGAGGCCAGAAGCTGCGTCAAAGCTACGCTGCAGTCCTTCGGACTGGAGTGTGGCTTTGGCCTGGCTTCTGACCTCTTAGGACCATGCATCATTTAAAGCCTATCTCCAAGTGCCTGAAGCAGCATTATTTTGGCCTGTCTGTTCCGGCCCAAAGTTTGGCTACCAGCTCTGAAAACACCAAAATCAAGACTCAGCAAATGCAAATATATAAATATATAATAATATAATACAATATTTATCTGTATCCCACCTCTCCCTTTTTGAGGATCGAAGCAGTCACAGCAAGGTACAAATATAATTTATATTCAATGCCAAAGCCTTCCCTAAATTTTTGAAACACCACCAGGTGAGGAGTTTTGCCAGCAGACAATGGTTGATCCTTTAAATGACACCCTGAGGTCTGCCGATCCAACCTAGGTCATAGAAAACACGGTCAACACTAGGTCATAAATCATAGAGTTGGAGAGGACTGTAAGGGCCATCCAGTCCAACCCCATTCTGCCATGCAGGAATCTAAATCCGAGCATCCCCGAATGGAAATCACTTCCTCTCAGCCAAGGGTCACATAGTATATATACCCCACTCACTTCCATGCCAGCATTCGTGAAGATTGCCAGAAAACAGATGCTGGTGAAACACAGGATAAACTCTTCTAGAACATGGATACATAGCCTGAAATCCCCACAAAAAACTATATTACTGCGCTGTTTCTAGCAGTGGATCAGTAATGGGTTGCAGACCGACCGCACCAGGTGACACCTTACTAGGGAAGGTTCCTCAACTGCTCCTCAAACCTCTGCTTTTGGATGGGAAAAACAGGCTGTGGTAGCCTTGGCCCTTTGATGTTTTTTTTTCAAAAATTAAATTTAAAATAAACCAATTAAAAATTAATTAAAAAAATAAATTGTTTTTTTAAGTGTTATTTTAAAATTTTATTTTTAAAGCATCACCTTTTACCAAATTTTTCTTCAGCCACATGAAAATGCATGCACATGTACATACATTTATGGTGCGCTTGTATGGGATTGTAATTTAAAGGTATACACTCGCCCCTCCACATCGCTGGTGTGGAGGCACAAGACCCCCATGAATGTGGCAATGTGGCTTTGCTGGGACGATGGAGTTGCAGACTAACACCTCTGGCAGTTGAAGAAAGTTGCCCCAAAATGTAAGATATCAACAGTGATTAGGTATGGGGACTGGGGAGGAAATGAGAGCCTGCCCCCCAAATAAGAATTCTGCCCTTCCCAAATTTTCCTCAGTCCCCAATTTCAAATATGTTTTAACTTAAAACTTCAGTTGGGTTTAGAAATAAAAGTAGGCATCCCAAGAAAAGTTACCAAGAGAGACAGTGTTATAGCAGTGATGGCGAACCTATGGCACACATGCAGAGGTGGTGGACTCAGAGCCCTCTCTATGGGCACATGTGCGTCGCCCAGCACAGAGTTTGTTACTAGAAGCCAGAGGGACATGGCACTTTGCAATAAATAGTGGGTTTTGGGTTGCAGTTTGGGGCACTCGGCCTCTAAAAGGTTCACCCATCACTGGTGTTAAATTCCCTCTCAACAGCCTTGGAAGCTGGCTTGAGATTTTTTATTTTTGAGGTGAAAATGTAACTGTGTTTTATCATGTTTTTATTGTTGGTTGTTATTGTTGTGGATGTTTTTAAATCTTGTTGTTAAACCGCCTTGTCTTTGGAAAGGCGGGTATATAAATAAAATGTTGTTGTTGTTATTATTATTATTATTATTATTTAGTGGTTGAGTGTTGGATTGGGACTCCAGAAGACCAGGGTTCAAATCCCTGGTCGCCACAGAAACCTTGACTATGTCACACCACTCTCAGCCTCAGAGGAGGCAATAACAAACCTGCTCTGAACAATTTTGCCAAGAAAGCCCCATTATAGTTTTTTTTGGGTCCACCATAATCCGAAATGACTTGAAGTGCACCGCAACAACAGGAGTTTACCAAAGGAATGCAAATCCAGCCAATTGAGGCTCTTACCTGCAAGCTATTTTCATTGACTCACTCTGCAAAGCTGGAAATTTGAGGATTGAAAGAAATTTCATGGGGAAGTAAAATTCTTCTTGGAGGGCCATGCTCTCATTTTGTCTTCCCTCCCCCCATACTGCATTTTCTAGTTTTCTGTCTTATATTCTATTTGCTATTATATTTTCTAGCAGTTCTAGTCATTATATTTTAGTTTGAAGGATTTTGCAGTGACTACTGTCTTTTTGCTTTTTCCTGATAAACTGTTTTAAAGTCATCTCTCCAGCTAAAATTCCACAATTCATTGTCATCTAGGAAACGAATTGTCCAGCTGTTCTAGAAGTTCCATTCTGCCTGCTTATGTGAATGAACCTAAAAACCCATGTTCTGGAGCTGCAGAGCACGAAAGAAGCACTTGGAATGAAATGTACTGAATGTATTCTAGAAAGTTAGCAAAGGAACTGTTTTAAAGTTATTTATGTCAGTTTTGATTGATGTTATCTAATGTTTTATGTTTTTATTGCTTGTACATTGCTTCAGTGCCCTGGCAGGCTGCTTGACAATACATAATGCTTTTTTAAAATAATTATAAATAGTTGTGGAAAGTGACCACGAAATAAATACAAGTATCTTTCTTTATGATAAGTTATGGAGCCAGCATGTGTAGTGCTTTGAGTATCAACCAATCATCCTCACCATTGGTTATGCTTGTTAGTGAGACTGGGACAATGGTGAACGGGCCTGGAAACCCATGCCCTATGGGAACGACTTAGGGAGCTGGGGATGTGTGTGCCTGGAGAGACAGGTTAAGGGGTGTTATGATAGCCTTGTTTAAATATTTGAAGGAATGTTTCTTGAGGAGGGAGCAAGCTGTTTTCTGCTGCTCCAGAGACTAGGACTCACGAGCAATGGATGCAAGCTACAGAAGAGATTCCACCTCACCATTAGGAGGGAACTTCCTGACAGTAGGGCTATACAACGTGGAACACACTCCTTCATTGGAGGTGTAGTGGAGTCTCCTTCCTTGGAGGTCCATAAACAGAGGCTGGATGGCCATCTGTTGGGGATGCTTTGATTGAGATTTCCTGCATGACGGGATTGGATTGGATGGCCCTTGTGGTCTCTTCCAACTCTACAACTCTATGAGTCTATGAACACCTGGAGGGCTGCATGATTCCCTTCCTTAATACAGTGTCTCCCTCATAGCAGAATGTGAATGTCCTAAAGCAAAGATAGACAACTTGTGCATGCCAGGCAGATGTAGCTGGACTGCAGCTCCCATTTCCTTCCCACTGATAATGCTGGCAAGGACTGATGGGAGTTGCAGTCCCGCAACACTCCAGTGGGCCACTGTTAGGCTGAAGCACGCTGCCTTTTCAGTTCCCACCAGCATCAACAGCCTTTCTTGAAAGCATGCTTTAAGTGCATCATTCCAGTAACTCCAAATGTTATTTTTTAAGCCTGACAGTTTAGAAGCAAAGAATAGACATCCTCAGAAATAAGGCAGAGGTTCTACATACTTGCAGACTTCATAGTTTTGCAAAAGTTTGAGTGGTGTGGGTTAAATGACATAAAAACACCACAGTCTACAAGTCTTGTTAAGTTTTCAGTGTTTATCATATTCTAGTGTGTCAAATGAAGCAAATTCATGGGGGGAATGGAAACAGACGGGGGAAACCCAACCATTTCAGTCCTTTTTTGAATAAAAGAAAAACTATGTGCTTCCTTCTCCTATGTCAGCTGTGGACCACATCAAGCATGGAAATGTCAAAAAAGGGGTAAAAAATATCAAATGATTAGAGCATGGACATCCTTTTTGAGTTGAGGTTTTTGCGACCCATCTGATTTGCAAACGTGCTTATTTTAAATGGCTTTAACTAGTTTTCAATTGTTTTATTCTAAGTGATAAATAACAATTTTAAAATTATTTGTTCCTAAACTGATTTCATTGTACACCACCCTGAGGTCCTCAGATATTGGGCTGGATAGAAAATTTTTAACAAATAAAAGAAAAAAATAAAATAAATAACATACTAAATAAATAAAATGGGAGTTGGGGGGTCGCATTGTACCTGAGTGTTGTTGTTGTTGTTTTTTAAAAATGAAAATGTGCCCCTCTTTCTTTATACTGGAATGATGCACAGTGTGATGTGCCACATTTTGCGTCCAGTGTCAATTTGCATACTCTTACCAGACAACAATATCTGGTAGAATCCAGTGGAAACTACTTCTGAGTAAGCCTGCACTACATCATGCTTTTTATTATTTCAGCTTCTCCATCTAGCACGGGGTGAGAAACTGTAGACCATTGGGCACAGTATCCCAGGGTTGTTATTGTGGCCCTTGGGTGTCAAAAAATGCTGCCAATTGTCCAAAAATGATCTCTCGAGGATTGTGGATGGCATTCTTGCCACATTTTGAGCCCCATCTTGGACCCATTAGAGTCAAACTGAAATTTTGCAAAAAAAAAAAAAAAAAAAGAAGAAGAGAAAAGAAACTGTCTCAAAATGCTCTCTAGGGTCCAGGAAGGCCCAAAAACATGACCTGTCTCCAAGCTTGGGCCCATTTAGGGGTTAAAAAAGGATTTGCTTCCCAGGACAATGTGAGGGTATGGCCCTCGACCAATGTGTCAAAAATATGGCTCCAAATGCCTCCCCAAGTATCTTTAAGGGTGTTTATGTTGAACATTTCCACCATGACAAGCTCTTTCCCCCTCGAAATGCCCCAAATGCCCTCCAGGGACCCAGAAATGACCCACAACGTGCCCCCATGTCCCCAAAAGGGTGTTTGAGGGCCACATATACATTTGTTGTTGTAAACTGCCCCTAAGTTGACCTCAGCCTATGGCATCCTACGTGTGTGTGTGTGTGTGTGTGTGTGTGTAAACACACATAAATGTATGGTTTGTGTGTTTCTGCCCCCCCCCCCCATCTCCTGGATGGCTAATCCCCCCATCCCCCCCAGTCTTCCACCATTTCATAGCTAGGATGCTCCTCTAGGCAATCCTGCTTTAACTGAATGCAAAGGGAATCTTGTAGCAACTTTGTGATTTAGGTTGTGTCCACACTTCAGAAATAATCCGGTTTGACACCACTAACTCTGGTGCCGCAACAAACCACAGTCCCCAGAATCACATAGCATTTAGCCATGGCAGTTAAAGTGTTGTCAGCCTGGATTACTTCTGCAAGTGGACACAACTCCAATGAGTTGCTAAAAAATCCTGAGAGCAATTTTTTTTACTTGAATTTAAGAGAGCAGTGAGGCAACCATTCCAGCCTCCCTAGAGAAGGAGTTACAAACTCTGTGAGCCATCACTAAGAAGGCCTTCTCCTTGGTTCCCAGCAGACGAACCTGAGAAGAGCTCATAAAGAGAAAAACAGTTTTTCAAACAGCCGGGACCCAAGGGTAATAGAGCTCCAAAGGTCATCATCAGTGTTTGAATTGTGCCTGGAAATGAAATGGCAGCCAGTGGAGCTGTTGCAACAATGAAGTTGTGTGCCAGCCCCAGTTATGTAACCTGTAAGTTGTATGTACAGTTATGTTACTAACAGGATGCTGGCCGAAGAGTACAAATGTCATGCATTATGATGAAAAAGACACATTCCATTCAAACTGCACTAAAATTCTTTTCCCACAAGATTTCTCATGAATTCTGGCAGCACCTCACTCCTTCTCCAAATTACTTATAACTGTATTTTTATGTCACGAGGACCCTACTAGAATTCCTCAAAGGAATATGTAGATACTGATGATAATGTTGAGAGCCACCATGGTATGATGATTTGTGCACTGTTGGAGTACAACTCTGAAGGCTTGGGTTCAAATCCCTGCTCGGCCATGGAAAGCCACTGGATGACTTTGGGCAAGTCACACTCTTTCAGCCTGAGAGCAAACCCCTCTGAACAACTCTTGCCAAGAAAACCTTGTGATAAGTTCACCTTAGGATCGCCATATGTTGGGAATGACTTGAACCTTTTGGAGACCAAGTGCCCAAACTGGAACCCAAAACCCACTTAATTATGGCAAAGTGCCACGTACTTCTGGCTTTCTAGTAACGAACTCGGGTGAATGCAACAGCATGCATTTCCACAGAGAGGGCATAGGACAACATTATTAGCACTAACAATGATAATGATATGTATTTATGTCAAATTTGTATTCAAAATAAAGGTGGGGATTGCAATACTTCACCTTTGCAAACTCCCAGGACCTTTGGCTTGTTTACTGTTGGAAAAAGAAGGCCAGATGGATCTGGTCTGATTCATCCCAACCAGACTCTTCTTTGACGTTATTGTTTTGCCACCAAACCTAGGGATGATGGGAACTGCAGTTCAACACATATGGAGGACACTAGGTTGGGGAAGGTTATAGAAAATAAGGACAAATGCATCACAATGTCACCTTCACAAAATCACACACCCTTTTGTATCAGCCATAATGTCTTGGAACAAATCAAGCCTAAACTCTCACTAGAAGTGAAGATGACTAAGCCGAGGCTTTGGTCCTTTGGTTATATCATGAGAAGATGGGACTCATAGGAAAAGACAAAAATTCTTGGTAAAGTAGGAAAAGAGAGACACTGTGTTACAGGTGGATTGATTCAATGCAGAAAGCATGAATTTGAAAGACCTGACCAGCGCAGTTGGTGACTGGGGTTCTTAGAAGGTTTCTCATTCATTCTTGTTGTTTTTGTGTGCCTACAAGTCATTTCGGACTTATGGCAACCCTAATGGTGACCTTAGCCAAGTCACACCTCTCAGCCCCAGGGGAAAGCAATGGCAAACCTCCTCTGAACAAATCTTGCCAAGAAAACCCCATGTCAGAGTCTCCTTAGGGTCACTGTAAGTTGGAAACAACTTGAAGGCACACAACACACACAGAAGGCAAACATATCAAAGGGTTTCCTGTGGCTGAGAGCCTTTGGCTCATCCAAGAGTCTAATCTACACTGCAGAAATAATAGCAATAGCAAGTACATTTCTATACTGCTTACCAAGGTACTAAGTGGTTTACAAAGTGTGAACTAATTTGATATCACTTTAACTACCATGGCTCAATGCTATGGAATTCTATAGTTTTGTGAGTTATTTGGCCTTCTTGTCAGAAAGCTCTGGTGCCACAACTACAAATTCCAGGATTGCATAGCATGGAGCTGTTGCCATGAAAGTGGTACCAAACTGCATTAATTCTGCAGTGCGGATTAGATGTAGGCACTTTAAGTTCGGATTGATTCTGATTTGTGGTTTAGTGGGACACCAGAGCTGCCTGACAAGAGGAAGATTAAATATATCACAAAACCCTAGACTGGAATCCCCACAAGCACAGCTCAGTGTCAGTGCGCTTATTCATAAGTGAGCCCAACTAAGTTCTGTAAGGCCTTGTAGTTGTTGTGTGCCTTCAAGTCGTTTCTGACTTATGATGACTCTAAGGTAAATCTATCATGGGGTTTTCTTGGAAAGAGTTGTTCAGAGGAGGTTTGCCATTGCCTTTCCCTGAGGCTGAGAGAGTGTGACTTGCCCAAGGCCACCCAGTGGGATTTCTGTGGCCAAACTGGGATTCCAACCCTGGGCACCAGAGTCATAGTCCAACACTTAAACCACAACACCACAATGGATTATTCCTGAAGTGTGTTTTGGACCTCAATGCTAGGCTATCCTGGGAATTTCAATTTATTGCTACGCCAGAGCCAGAGCCAGAGCTGACCAGAGAAGCTCTGGTGCCACAAACTACAGGTCCCAGGATTCCCTAGACTTGGGCCAAGGCAGTTAAAGTGGTCAAAAAATGGATTATTTCTGCAGTGCTGATGTAGCTTCAGTTAGCTTTCGCCTCCTCTTTCAGGTCCACAACACACTGCAGAAACAAACCAGTTTGAGACCACTTTAACTGCCCCTAGCTCAGTGCTAGGGAATTCTGGGAACTGTAGTTTATAGTGGCACCAGAGCTCTCTCTCTCTCTCTCTCTCTGACAGAGAAGGCTAAACGTCTCACAAAACTACAGTTCCCAGGATTCCCTAGGATTGAGCCAGGACAGTTAAAGCGGTCTCACACTGGATTACTTCTGCAGTGTGTTTTGGGCCGCCTGAGGGTCCTTTTAGGCCAGGTCGCTCCGCCTTGGAGGAGGCTGGGCTTGTTGCAAGGGGCGGCCCAAAATGGAGGACTCTGAGGGAGAGGAGGAGGAAGAAGAAGGGGCTTGGCTTCTCCCAGTCCCCGACAGAGAACCTGGGCTTCATCTTCTTCATGGCCTTCCCTCTCCTGAGGGGAAAGCCTCATGTAAATAATAAAGCAATTCCCCAAGATGGAGCCTCTCGCAAGGCTCCTCCGTTGGGATGAGGCTTATGGCTGTATCGTGGGAGGGAGGGAGTGTGTTTGTGTGGGTCTAGAAAAAGCATTCATGTCCCTCCTTTCTGTTTTCTTTCAGCAGGTTGAGCAGATGTTCTCCTTTTCCAGGACAAGTCCTCCATTTCCCCACTCTGGCAGAGAAGGCTAAATGTCTCACAAAACTACAGCTCCCAGGATTCCCTAGCATTGAGCCAAGGCAGCTACTCGAGGCTACATCAGCACTGCAGAAATAATCCAGTTTGAGACCGCTTTAAGTGCCCTGGCTCAGTGCTAGGGAATCCTGGGAATTGTAGTCTGTTGTAGCACCAGAGCACTCTCTGACAGAGAAGGCTCAATGTCTCACAGAACTACAGTTCCCAGGATTCCCTAGCCTTCAGCTAAAGTGGTGTCAAACTGGATTATTTTTGCAGTGCACTAAGAAGCACGAATTAATATTTCTAAGAGTGCATATGTGGCAATGTCCTTCCTTTTTTTCTTGAGTGTCCTACATTTTGTGGTGCCTTGTCCTCCTTTGCGGTGAGGACATCTTGTCACCCTGCCTTTAGAGCGTTTAGGGCTGTAGGGTAAACTAGGGACAGATGTGTGAGAATAAGGGGACTCGGGTTGCATCTGGTTGTAATTGTTTTGTATTGTGTCTGTCTTAATAATTTCCCACGCATGGCGACCCTAAGGAGAACCTATTACGGGGTTCTCTTGGCAAGTTTCATCAGCGTGTTTGCCATGGCCATCCTCTGGGGCTGAGAGAGTGTGACTTGCCCAAAATCACCAGTGAGTTTCCATGACCTAACAGGGATTTGAACACTGGTCTCCACTAGGCCGTACTGTGCAGCCACATTCATTCTGGTTTTGTCTGCTTCCTCCTCTTCCCTTGCAACAGCACTACAAGTTTTGTTAATTTGTGCTGTCAAGTTTGCTTTGATTTATGGCAGCCCTATAAATGAGAGACCTCCAGGACATTAGCAGCCCTGCTCAGGTCTTGCAAACTCAGGGTTGTGGCTTCCTATGTTAAACAAATCCATCTGTAATCTCCTCATCCTCTTATAATAATAATAATAGATTTTATTTATATCCCACCTTTCCAGAAGGATAAAGGCAGGTTACAATAGAATACATAAATAAATAAATAATACATACATAACTCTTCCTACTGTCTTCCACGTTACCCAACATTAACATTTCAAATAGATAAGTACATAGCTTCATTTCAATCATTTAGGCTTCCAGTAAGAGTACAAGCTTGATTTGCTCCCAGACCTTTTTATTTGTCTTTTTTTGCTGATTTTTGTCCAGAACATGCTGCGGAAATAATCTGAGACCACTTTAACGGCCCTGGCTTAATAGTAGAGACCCAAACGGAGGTCCCTAAAGATCCTCAAAGCCCACAGCCCCACTAATTAACAAAAATAAAAACAAAATATTATGTTAAATCACTGCTTTTTCAGTGGTTTTGGCTCATGGAGGGGTGGTATAAACCACCTAGACATTTTTTAAAAGGTGTGACAGTGTGACCTGATGAAGGAATGAAAATTGGGTTCCAACCACACAACAGCTGCCCACTGCTGGATTATGTTATACTCCATAGGAAGGAATGTGTGTGTGTGTTTGTTGTGTGTTTCCGCTAACAAAATGCATTTGAATTAAAATCCTTTTGTCAGTCTGGCTAGGGAAGGCTCTTTGAATCAGTGAGATTTACTTATGTGTTGATAGATCTTTGAACAATTTACTGTATGGATCAACTTTAAGTGGGATGAATCAAGATCCGATCTTGCTGTGTTTTGTACTCATTCACTCTCTGGTGCTAAACTGAAAATAATATCTATCTTTAAAAAAAAACAACCCCTAATTGTTGTGTGCCTTCAAGTTTATTCTGATGTAGGGCAATCCTAAGGTGACTATCACAGGGTTTTCTTGGCAAGATTTGTTCAGAGGGGTCTGTCATTGCCCACCTCTGAGGCTGAGAGACAGTGACTTGTCCACAGTCACCCAGTGGGTTTCTATGGCTGAGGAAGAATTTCAGCCTTCTTCTCCCTGAAACAGAGTCTGATACACCACTGTGGCTAAAACAAGCCATAAACCCAACCCCATAACTAGAAAACTAGTGCTTGATTGTGGTTTTTCTTGTCTGCTAGAATACTTTCATGGAAATTGTGTGTAACAAAGCAAGTGTAAAACTGGAGTGGAGAGCATCAATTTGCTGTACAGTATTATGTCCAAGAGTCAGTTAAGTCACTGTTGGTGATCAGCCAGTTGTGCAAGGCTTGCTTTAGTGGAAATCAAGCTTGGCTAAGTGAACTCTTTGGAATTCCAGCTCTCAGCCAACAGCTTCTGGGAGCTACAGTTCAAAAGAGCTGCTTATCCGGTCTTTGAGTTGGTTTGTAAAATGTTTGCATCCCTGACTGCTGCATGCTTCCTTTGTTTATGTGCCCTTGAATGACAGTTTGACACATTGAAATTTAGCTGGAATAAATTTTTGCTACAACGGATCTCTGTGCAAGCAAGATCTTACTTTTTCTATACATCTATAGCATAACTGTTGTTCTTGTGTGCCTTCAAGCCATTTCTGACTTATGGTGACACTATGGAGTATAGTATTGTACTGGGTTTTTAGGGGGTTGAGCGTGTGTGACTCCCCCAAGGTTCTTCATTTGGTTTCCATGGTTGAGCCCACTGAAAACAAACCCTGGTCGCCAGTGTCATAGTCCAACAACTACACCACTATGAAAAATGCTGTTAAGAAAAGCACCGGATATACAGCAGTGGCAATCCTAATCACATCCAACAAGTTAATATATTTCATTTACACCAAAATAATACAAAAAATGAGTCTTCTGAACTGTCACCTTTCTTTGCAGCTTGTTCTGGCAAATGGATGTCAACAGGAAGCTCTCAGAACAGAATCATTGTGCATCTGGATTTGGACTGTTTTTATGCACAGGTGGAAATGATCTTCAATCCTGAATTAAGAGGCAAACCTTTAGGTAATCTTACATTTTGTTGTTGAATATGCTTCCAAGGGATACATCAGTAGCAAGACTGCACCTGTAACTTCTCTTTTTCTTGAAGAATAATAATAGAGTTGGAAGGTACTCACAAGGACCATCTAGTACAACTCCCTGCCAGTTCACGAATCCACAGCCAAAGCCTTCATGAAAGATGACCATCCAACCTCTGCTTAAAACTCTCCAATGAAGGAGAGTCCAGCACTCTCACAGGTGGTCTATTCCATGATTAGATATTAGACAACTCTTAACATCACAAAATTATTCCTGAGGTTTTAAATTCTTCCTAAATTATATCTAGCTCCCTTCCAGTGCAACCCATGTAGTTGGAACATTATCAAGATAACACCATCTGCTTTGCTGATTTGTTGGCTTTCATTTATTAGAACAAAGATGTGATCTTTTCACTTTTTGCTGTGCACAAGAAGATGGTCTTGTTTATCTTTGCACTCCACTTTGCATCTCATTTATAGCAGACATTTACATTTTCTTAATATTTTTGACACCAAAAGAGTAGGGTTGCTGTATACACCAAACAGATCTTGGATCGCTTATGCTGCTGGTGTCAGGGTTGATTGGGTGTTACAGTGGTCCAGTCTCAAGCTCAAGGAATTGCTGTGTTCTCCTAGTGGTGAATAAAAGGAGACAAAGGTTGCCTCTACACTACAGAAATAACCTGGTCTGACACCACTTTAACTGCCATGGCTCAATGCTATGGAATTCTGAAAATTTTAGTTTTGTGAGACCTTTAACCTTCCCTATCAGATAGCTCCAGTGCCACAAAAAACTAGAAATCCCAGAATTCCACAGCAATGAGCTATGGCAGTTAAAGTGGCATCAAACAGGATTATTTCTGCAGTGCGAATGCAGCCGTAGTCCCTTGTGTTATGTGATGGTCAAAAACTTTTATTTTTTAAGAAGCCCAATATGTTTTAGCCTTATCACCAATTGACCTTCTTCAGGGGTTATTCAATCCTGGAATTGCAGTCTGCACTCTCTATACAAGTGGACTTTTGATTATTAGAAGGGCTGTCTACTCCAGAAATTTCTAGTTTTGGCTAGCTTTAAAGAAGGAGTTGTGTGAATCATAGAATCATAGAGCTGGAAGAGACCGCAAGGGCCATCCAGTCCAACCCCCTGCCATGCAGGAAATCTAAATCAAAGCGTACTCAACAGATGGCCATCCAGCCTCTGTTTAAAAACTTCCAAGGAGGGAGATTCCACTACACTCCGAGGGAGTTTGTTCCACTGTCAAACAGTCCTTACTGTCAGGAAGTTCCTCCTAATGTTGAGGTGGAATCTCTTTTCCTGCTTGTAAGGCATTTCTCATTTAAGGCAACATGGGGTTTTCTTGTCAAGATTTGTTCAAAGTAAAGAAGGTTTGCCATTGCCTTCCGCCTGAGGCTGAGAGAGAGTGACGTGCTCAAGGTCACCCAGTGGGTTTCATGGCCAAACTGGGAATTTAATCTTGGTCTCTAGAGTCATAGTCCAACACTCAAACCACTATACCATGATCCAAGATGCTAAACTTGTTTATGAATTGAATAGGTTTCAGTACCATAGACATTTCTTTGAAAGCTTGATTAAGACATGAAGTGGATTCAGTGCCCCACTAACATGTGGGCAACTAGCCACTGGTGCCTAAAACAATATTTAAGTGACATCCCAAAACTAAAGTGGTTTGAACACATTGGGATTATCATTGGACAAGCAGGCACAGTGTGGCAGTACATGTATAAATGTTACATCTGTGGATATGTTGAAAGAGATTTCAGAATGTGAGAAATTCTATAAACAATTTTCTCCTCTTTTGGTGGCATATTTGTCTCTTCCAGGTGTACAGCAGAAATATGTGGTTGTCACCTGTAATTATGAAGCCAGAAGCTTTGGGGTCAAAAAACTCATGTCTGTGAAAGAAGCAAAAGAAAAGTGCCCAGACCTGGTGCTAGTTAATGGAGAAGACTTGACAAAGTATAGGGAAATATCTTATAAGGTTACAGGTATTGCCTCAGCCTTTTAAAATAATGTTATAATGAGGAAAGAGTTTCTTCCTTATTTTCTTGATCTGTATTTATAGCCATTTCTGTCCCAGGGGCTCAGTCACAGGTACATGCCACAGTTTCCTCATGGAGAGTAACCTAACTCAGTGGTGGAACACATACTTGGCATGCAGAAGGCACCAAGTTCAGCCCCTGACATCTCAAGTTAAAAAGAGCTGGCAGTATATGATGCCTTTAACCTGAGAACTGGAGAGTTATCTGTGTAGGCAATACTGAGTCAGATGAACAAATAGTATGGTATAAATCTGGTATAAACAGCTTCCTGTTTAGGAGAGGATGGGACATTTTCTTTCTGAGACTTTCCATAATTTGACTTACTGTAGGATCCAAGCCATTATACCTCAGCATAGATTTTAATTATAAACTGCTTTGTGGTACAGTTTTTGTACTTTCTCCCCTCATTCTAGTTTGGGCCTATTGGCTGTGAAGCTGCTGAACTGTAAAGTCCACCTTTTAGGATCTGTGTTTAAATCTGGGTATCTGATGCCAGGACCAAATATCCAAAAAACTGATTAATCATCTGATCTTTGATGATCATATTAGGATTAGTAGGAAAGTTTCCATGAAGTCTGAGTTCTGGAAATGCTGGGTTGTTGGCATCAGTCAGAGGTGATGCAGAGATAAAGCCAGTACAGTAGTTAAAAGCAACAGACAAACCAGGAGGCAGAATTGAGAAATAAGCCAGAAGTCAGAAGACCACATTAAGACAAGCGGGCAAGGCAAGGCTAGCTGGACAGGAAGTCCTATTATGGTGCTGCCTCTCCAGGAGATTCCCTATATCAAGCTTGGATAGGTTGTGTCAGTCCAAATCTGATATTAATGTTATCATGGGCAGTTCAGTAGCTTGCAAACCAGGAATACCTGCATGCAGATCCAGAGATAGAAAAGAGGCTTTCGGTTTGAACTCCGGTGACTACTTGAAGGAAAGTTGGTCTTCCACTACCTTAAAAAGATTCCATCACAGATGTCTAGAGATTCTCAGTGGATGCCTGAAAATGGAAAATTCTCTCTCTGTCCCTTAGTAGGAAATATGAATATCACTACTGTAGTGAGCTAGACTACAAAATTTTGTTTCACGGTGCAGTCCTAAGCCAACTTGTTTACTCAGATACAGAGATAATCTATACTAGATAGAACTCAGAAGTAAGGCCTATTGTGGTCGGCAGTGCTTATTTCCAGAATAGAAATAGAATTGCAACCCTGTAATTGCTCTCATTGCTGTTGTTCCAGTGGCTGGATTAACCTTTTCCATACAATTGCATCTTGTTGCTGCAATCAGATTGCAGTGGGGCACAACCCATCAGGATTTTATCTTGTGAGGTGCAATGCATGGGCATAGTGTTGCACCAGAAGATGAATGGGAAAGGTATATGAGGGTGATACATGAAAAGTTGTTTTGATGTCTAGAACATTCACCTTACTGTGGTCAGTTACTACGTGAACTCAGCTGTGTGCCTTGGTATTTGTTTGTTTTCACAGAATTACTGGAAGAATTTACTCCACTGGTTGAAAGACTTGGATTTGATGAAAATTTTGTGGACATCACAAGGATGGTAGATTTGAGACTAGAACAATGGAAGAAAGATGCTTTTTCTAAAATCACTTTCTCTGGTCACATATATAATAAGCAGAGTAAGTATCTTTTTGGACAAAATGTCAAATTGGCAATCCAAATCACCTAGCAGTTGTTTCCTATATGAGTTTTATTTTATTCATGTTATTCTGAATTGTGAAGGCCACTTCTTCTAAGTAATAGAATGTATTTTGTGTGTTCTTGTGTGCCAAGATAAGATGATCTATACTAGAAAGAATTTTTCAAGTTGCTCTCTGTTTCACAGCTGTCACTTTCGAAGATCCAGCACATATACGATTAGCTGTGGGATCCCAGATTGCAGCGGAATTAAGAGAAGCCATGTACCACAGGCTGGGCCTTACAGGCTGTGCGGGAGTGGCATCCAATAAATTACTTGCCAAGTTGGTGTCTGGGACTTTTAAACCAAACCAGCAAACTGTTTTGTTGCCTGAGAGCCACCAAGACCTGATGGTCAGCCTTGACCACATACAAAAAGTGCCTGGTAAGTTGGAAGGAAATTATGCCTCAGTTTGGGATGCATCTGAGTTTATTTTTCATTGTAAGAAGAAGAGCACAGGAATATCTGGAGAGAATTCTAGGTAGGGTCACCATAAGTCGGAAATGACTGGATGGCACACAGCATGCACACAAGTTCTTTTTCCCATTCTTTCTTCCTGGAACACAGGAAAGTGTCTCGCACCTATCCTTTTTCTGGTTTCCAAAATAAATGAATTGCCTTTTCTGGAAATCTTTTAAATAAGCTTGCTTTGTTTAACATAAACATACATATTTTTTGAAAACCAGATATGGACTTCTGGCAACATTGTTTTGTTTTGTTTGTTTTGGGGGTGGGTTGAGGGGCATTTTTAGCAGTTCAAGTGCCTCCTAGGGGGTCTCACGGAAAGAAAATTGACCCTCAGCTTTGCTGTATTTGCTTACTCCTGGTCTAGCCTGACTAGTAGTGGCTTCCCTAAAATCTTCCCATCACTTGTTCTTTTTCAGCACAGCAGAGATATTTTATGCCTTGGTATGCAAGCAAAGTTTTCTCTTCCTCTGTGGGAAGTAGAGGAACTGAATAGCATACATGTAATGAGTTGAGCCTCTTCCATGAGGCAGACAGGTTTTCAAGTCCTTCTTAGCATCATGGCCAAAATTAACAGCTCTCCAATAGTATAGTATAGGTTAATATTTGTTAGTGACTTTCTTTAATATTTTTAATTAGCCTGACAGTTTAAGTCTGGAGAAAACTAGGAAGGGTGTAAATTGTTCGGAGGAATGCATTTTCATATCTTACTAATCTGTTTGCAAAGTTAATAATAATAAAATTTTTATTTATATGCCGCCCTTCCTACGATCAGGGCGGCTTACATCAGAGTTAAAACACAAATGCAAATACAATCAGATTAAAATACATCACAATAAAATCAAACAAACAAGCAAAAAGCCCCATAGCCCAACCTCTTGGCCACGGAAAGAGGAGGGAGGCCCACAGGATTTTTATTCGGGGAATGCCTGTTGGAATAGGAAGGTTTTAAGGTCCTTCCTAAATTGGGCCAGGGTAGTAGACGAGCGGAGCTCTGTGGGCAGCGCATTCCAAAGGGCTGGGGCAGCTGTGGAAAACGTCCTCTGAGAAGTGGAGACTAACCTAGCCCCAGGCACCTTCAGTAGCTGCTGCCCAGACGTTCTGAGGGTGCGAGGCGGAATGTACGGAGAGAGGCGGTCCTTTAGGTATCCTGGGCCCAAGCCATTTAGGGCTTTATAGGTAATTACCAACACCTTATATTGAGCTCGGAAGCGAATGGGCAGCCAATGGAGATCTTTTAAAACCGGTGTTATGTGGCTGGTCCTGGGAGCACCAGTGACCAGCCTGGCTGCCATGTTCTGCACCATTTGCAGCTTCCGAGTTTGGTATAAGGGTTGCCCCATGTAGAGTACATTGCAGAAATCCAATCTCGAAGTTACCAGAGCATGTACAACAGTTTCAAGGTCCCTCTGGGCCAGGTATGGGCGCAGCTGGCGAATCAGCCGAAGCTGATAACAGGTGCTCTTGACCGTCGCATTCACCTGAGCAGTCAGGTGAAGCGACGAGTCAAGAAGCACCCCCAGACTGCGCACGGAGTCCTTCACAGGGAGCGTGACCCCGTTCAGGACAGGTGGAATCACCGCCATTCCTGGACCAGGAGAACCTATCACTAGTACCTCCGTTTTCTCTGGATTCAGCTTGAGTCGGTTTTCCCTCATCCAGCCCATTACTGACTCTAGACAGGCCACGAGAGGAGAGACGCCATCCTCTTATAGCTATGGGTGAATGGGAGGGATGGGCCTCACTTGTGCACCTTGATTTTGTTTGTTTTTCTACTATAGGACCCTTGTGACCCTGTCAGCCTCATCTTGGCAAGATATGGCCCAGCCCAGAGATCTCATAGCCAGCCATGGGGAATTAGATTGCTGGTCAGGGAGAACCTGGGTAGAATTCATTGTTTAGATGTTCAGTTCTATCATTGACTCTGAGGGGATGCTGCACTCCATCAGTGAAAGGACTTTAATGCTTATCTGCTATTTGCCATCTATTGCATCACTTTTATGACCACTTACACATGTTACTACTATAAGATAAACTTTATTGATCTTTTAGCAGTAATATGTGTCAGTGGTCAGCACCAAGTGAAGTCTTAGAGAGGCCTGGAATTACACTCAGTTCCAGAACAGAACAATTGTCTTTGAGGGAGATGGATGCATTTTAGCTCCTACTTGTGTGATATAAATCCTCACCCTACTGACAGTGTGCACATCTGCACTTCATGACAGAGCATGGTATTGAACATAGGCTTTTCTGAGTCCAGTGTGTCACTCACGGAAAGAGGCAGGTTCCTTTCTTAGTCTCAGTTGTGTTGGGAGCTGCTTATATTATCAGAGTTTTTCCCTTCCTTGTGCAGGTATTGGTTTTAAAACTGCAAAACGTCTCATGAAACTGGGACTTAGTACTGTGTGTGATCTCCAGTTGTGTTCAGCTGCGATGCTAGAAAGAGAGCTAGGCATTTCAGCAACACAGCATATCCAGAAACTCAGCAGGGGAGAAGATGACTCCCTAGTCACACCATCAGGACTTCCTCAGGTATATATGAAAACACAGCTTCTCCAGATAATGAGTTATTTGGAAACTTTGAAAAGGTTTCTTTCTTTGGACTGAAACTCCCATAGTCCCCAGCCACTGGCAATGCTGGTTTAGAGAGTCTGGGAAATGTAGTACAAAAAAGTAAGCTCTGGGTGCACTCTCTCTCTCTCTCTCTCTTTCTTTCTATACATCATTTCTCAACAATCTTTCATTGGCCTAGTATTGGAATGGGCAACTGTTCCAGATCCAAGGGTCAATATTCTGCCTTTAAAAGCCACATGGACTATCAACCACTATTCCAAATCTCTGAAAGTTCTGGCTTTGAAAATTTTGAAGAGGTAAATTGCCACTCTTGGAAACCTCCATTAGAGGCAATTAACTTTTTTGCCAGCAAAAAGGCCATCTGGGGTGTATGGGAGGATTGAGGACCACAAAACAACTCTATCCCCCACATTTTCTTGTTCTCTATTTTAGTGTAATGAACAAACTACACTGGGCATATACCCAAAGAGGCATATTTGCTTCTTGGCAGCTGGGTTTCTTTACTTTACATTATACAATTGAAATGTTATTTTCTATACCTGGTTTCACAGGTAGGGATCCCATAGGACTGCGTTATGTGCAAACATGCATTCGTGTGGTCTCATATATTTTCAAACAGTAGATATAGCTTGCTCCCACATGAACCTCATCCATCACATAGTCAGATATTTTGATGATGTTTGAATAAGGACAGGTGATTCATCATAAAATTACCTTTGGCCAATCCAGTGCAATATTTCAAATGTGATTTAACAGGGTAACTCTCGGGGATGCAGTGTGTTAGAGTAGAAAACCCAACTAAAGAAGAATATGTGGGTAAGAGATTTCCTTCTTCCCTTATAGATTTGCATTTAATTGTTTCATTTGTAACATACTTTGTTCTATCTATCTATCTATTGCAGTCCCTGAGTGATGAGGACTCCTTTAAAAAGTGCTCTTCTGAAGCAGAAGTGAAAAAGAAAATCGAAGAACTACTCACCAACCTTTTGCACAGGTAGATAATAACTATTATTGCTAAATTTAAGGTAGTAAATATGTATATTTAAGTCACCTGTTGACTTACGCTGGCCCCATGAATTTCACAGGATTTTGTTAGGCATGGTTTGCCATTGCCTTCTTCTGAAATACAGCCTTCAGCACCTGATATTTCCTGGCAGTCTTCCTTCCCAGTACAAACTAGGCCTTATCCTGGTTAGATTCCAAGATTGAATTGGATCTGGTCTTTGAAGGTATTTAGGCACTTGTGTTGCTGGCAACTGAGTATGTATTCAATTCATATGTATTTGGGAATAAGCACAAATATAATAATCTTTGCTTTATATTTTTTAAAAAGCCTTTTAGTGACATTTGTTGGCCAAAGTTTCTTCTGGAGCTATTGAGCTTTATTCTTTTCCTTACATACAGTTGGCCTGGCAATATTGTGATATTACTACTTCTATTTACTGTCTCAGTTAATTCTTCTGCCATCTTCCCTGCTTTAAACTGTTCCTTCCCTCTAATTTATTATCCTTATTCAGTGTAAATTGTCCACCTGCTAGCCATGAACTCTATGCCATTTTTGCTGTACTAGAAGGATGGGCAACACATGCTCTTGACTTGCTGTTTCTGTTTCCCCTGCTGCCCCCACTCTGTGCCATCACAATGTACAACTCTATCACCTTCACATTGAACCAGTGGTGACACATGATTTAGCCCTTCCTTTCCAGAAAGGGGAGAAGATGCTCTGACCTGACAGTCTGCAAGGCTATATGGTATAGAAGTGTGTACTGTACAAAATCACAGAGATTCAGTGGTGTGGGCTGTATATAGCACTGCAGGGGTTTCAGCTTTTTCAGCCATGTGGCTGATACACTCATCCCAGCTCTGGTTGGGATGAGTGTTGTCTGATAACCTGCCACTGGAAAGTTGTCCACCCCTTCTGTACAAAGTTAGTGTTGACAGACTGTAAAGTTTCAAACCAGGCCTTCTAAAACAGCCTCCTAGGACATGGTTTCTCTCTAAATATTTAAACTACATTTCTCATAATCCATGACCACTGGCCTTGCTGGCCAGGGTTTATAAGAATTACAGGTATGGATTCATTGTGTTAGAGAAGCCCTCTCTCAATCAACAGGCCAGCCTATAATTAAAATTGTTCTCATTACTGTCCTTAGAAATGGCCACACCATCTTCTTATAAACAGCAACCCCAGAGCAGGGCTTGTGAGTTATAATGAGATGATGCCACAAGGAAAGTGGGACTTAACCTTTTCCCAGTACTTTCTGTATGTCAAAGATTACTCCCAAAGCTATCTGCCCCTGAAATAAGAGTGTCATGGATAGATGTGATTATCACTGGGGGTAGGGGAGACATGGGAGGAAGTTGCACTTTCATCAAATTGCTGTCTCAGTCTGATGAAGGATGTTACTCCCCTGCTGTTGCTTTTTCTAAAGAGTTAAGGCCAGTTCTGAACATGTTAGTTAAAAACACTTTTAATATACTGTAACACTGGCTCCTAATCCACCATATTTTCCTCATACCCCTGCAATATGCTGCTTGCTTTTATAGTGTTTTAAAAGTTACTAAGACCACATGGCTGAAAAAGCTGAAACCCCTGCAATGCTATATACAGGCTTGATGTCGATTAGTTTTCCTAATTACGGAAGACTATGCATCTCTCTTCAGCTAGATCGGACTATAATATTTGCAAAGTATTTGTATATCACTCTCTGTCAACTTTCTCTTGTTTTTGTCAGGTTATCCAAAGATGGGAGAAAGCCACATACAATAAGATTGACTCTTCGCCAGTTTACGCTTACCAATAAATGGTTTAACCGAGAGAGCCGTCAATGTCCTATTCCATCTCATGTGGTTCAGAGAATTGGAACAGGTAATCTGCCTTTGTGACACTGTTGTTGTTATTATAAATGTATATATTGCCTTTAGTGTACATAGCACTGTACTGGAAAAAATGCACAGTCCTAAAAAAAGAGCCCTCCTTCCGACCACCATCTTGAGGGGGAGAGAGGCCTGGCCTGAAAAAAAAAAGCCCTCCTTCCGACCACCATCTTGAGGGGGAGAGAGGCAGGCCAGCAACAACGGGCCTCGCCTGGAAGACAACATTCTTATATACAATACAATATATGTATTGTATATTGTCGTGAGATCACTAGGGCATGGACCAGGATCTTGGCAGTAGAGGCGGAGAGATATGGTCGGATATGGTATTTCTCCTGGTCTGTCAGAGAGCACTGATGCAACATGAAATTACAAATTCCAGTATTCAGCCATGACAGTTAAAGAGGTATCAAATTGCTTTATTTCTACAGCGTAGCAATAGCCTAATTCATTCATTTATTTCTACAGTTTGGCTATACCCTTAATTTCTTGAGTCATCTCTTTCTCTTTCTTATCCCTTTCCTCAACCTTTGCTTTATGTTCCACTTTTTTCAGCCCATTGTCTACTCTGTACCCTTTATTCAGTTTCCTGGCACTGTGAGATTGGTACACTTGCATTTTCCTCTTTCTCTTTAATTTAAATATTTGTATCCAGATGATGCCAGCATCAAGACCCACTTGGTTGCCATCCTTATGAAACTGTTCCATAAAATGATAAATGTGAAGGCTCCATTTCATCTGACCCTTCTGAATGTCTGCTTCTCCAACCTCAAGAATGCTCCTGCTTCTACCAAGGAGTCTATTGGGTTTTATTTAACTCGCCCATCACCTTCTTCAAGCTGTGGAAAGCTTACTTATGTAAGTTCGGTGGTTTGTATTTTTGTTTGCTTGTTTTACAGACAAATAATTTTTGATGAATGTGTCCTATTAGTTGACCCAAGTAGAACAATTAAAAGACTATCAGTTTGAATACATAGTTGTTTCATTTCCATTCATTAAATTAAAAAGTACTAGTAGCAGAAGAATCAGAAGTTGATCCAGACAGCCAATGAGGAATTTCTATAAATAAGTAAAATATGTATGTATAGGCAAGCATGCTAATAAATGTTTTTATGGATTAGCAGCTTCTGTAGTCAGGTAAAGGTGTTTTTGAACTGCTAGCATCTGTAAATTGGTTTGCAAGGTGGTACTATTGTGTTGCTGTATGGAGAAGAAATAGATTCAGCTTGGAGGCAGAAGTTTGCCATTACAGCCAGTTGACAAATTCCTACTACCTATCTTTTCATTATGCACATAGCATTGTATCATTTGTGTTGCAGAAAATGGAGAATGTGAATGCTGTAGAACATGCATTTCTAGAAGATCAGGTGAAACCTGATGAAGTTTTATCAGAGGCAAGAAACATAAGAAATATACAAGCTCCTCAAGAGACATTGAGCCTCTCAAAACAGCCTGACATTCATGATGTTCCTCTTCATGTACTTCCAGCTGATATTGACTATGATGTCTTTAATCAGCTTCCAGAAGAAATAAAAGAGGAAATTATAAATGCTCAGAAGAGAGAAGGAGATACTGCAGTAACTCTTTTACACAAGACATTGCCTGCCAGGATGGAAGAACTGGACAAAACAGAAGACAGAATAAGCCTCAGTGCCCATGAGGCTGCAGAAAACATATCAGTCACTGATTATACAGAATCTGTGGATGCTAAAAACTTGTCCCCAGTTCCATCTCATTTCTATGCTTGTGTTCCAGAAGGGCAGAAACAGTCAAATAACAAAGTCTTCTGTGACGGAGGCGGGAAGGAAGGTCCAGAACTTGTCCTTCCTCCAACTATTGATCCCAAGACATTTTCTGAGTTGCCTGAAGAGATGCAGAAAGAACTGTTGGAGGAGTGGAAGTGTCAGACTCCTGTTTCCAAAATGCGGTTGAGCAAAACCCATGACAAGCTTAAAATGAAAAAGAAAAGTCTGCCTTCTCCACCACAGCCTAACAGTTTATTAAGATACTTTAAACCAAAATGACTACCATGCATACTTGATACAAAGATATAGATGCAACACCTCTGAGACTAGATACCTTGAAACTGAGAGGTAGCCTACACATTCAGCAAAACTGTATGGCCAAGTTCTAGGACGGCACCATTTCAGATAGCAGATTGGAGAAAAGATTCAGTTTTTTATGCATCGAAGTGTTTTTAAAAAGTGAACAATACCTCCCTACATTGATAAAGATCCTAGAGGTTATGTGTTTAGCCTTCCAACTCATATGGCCTCTTCTACATGGCAGGGCTTTATTTATTAAAAGTAATAGTGGGAATTGTGCAGCCTTCCAAACATTACTGAATTGCATTTCCCAGTATTTTTCCCATTGTCTATGTTGACTAGGGCTGCTGGGAGTTGTAGTCCAACAGTATTTGGAGGGCTGCACAAATCCAACTTAGAAATGCTATTTGCACCTGTCATGGGAAGTCCCACACCCTCTATAAAAACTCAGCCATAAATCTTCCTAAGGTAAGGGAATTCCTAAAAACAAGATAATCCCTTTACATTTAGTAAAGGGAAGAATGGTGAGATTTTTTGGGGAAGAAAATTTCACCAAGCATTTCTCCTACCATTTCCTCAGGCACAGATATTACAGCACCTAGTTTTCTGACCTACAGAAAGCCAAACAGGAATGTGAGATGGAGAATGCATGGAAATAGAATAGGTCAGAGGTGGACAGTCCACAGTGTGTGGTAGTTTGAGCTGTCTCCACACCAACGTTTGCCTTTTCTCTTTCCTTCTTCCAGTGTGAGAATTCAGGCCCCAGTTTCCAAAAGGCTGCCTGCCCTGACATAAATTGACATATGTGCAGGGAACATCTGGATCCAGTTGCACTCTTATGAGGTGGCAAGCTTGAACAAATCTTGTTTCAGCATCTGTTCTTAAAATGGGAATTATTTATGCTGCAAACAAGGTTGTGTTAAAATCTGGTGAAATATGTTCTTGACCATGTCAGAAGGTTACCAGTTCTTAGTGATAAATGTAACTCTTTTTCCCATTAGAGTGTTGAAATAGGCCTAAAGTCTTATAGCCTCTGCTCCTTAAATAATTTTAAAGTGGAGTGAATTTTTAATGACATCCTGTTTCTACTTGGGGTGTTGGTAATCATGGAAAAGATTGTGATTGCCAGATATCTGCCATGTTAAAATGGTTAATACGCCATATTTACACCATTCTTGCCTAGAATGCCTATGATAACATGTAAGAAGCCTCTTGGTTCTTCCCATTTGTCACTTACATTCTTATATATTGGCTATAAGGAGAGCTTTTGCTTTCTGAGTGCAACAAAGGAGGTATTTAATATCTTTAGCTTTGATATGAGTATAAGATGAGACTTTAAGACTGATAGAACATTATACATGATTAGTATTTACAGTTATTAGCATCATTATTCATTGTGAAAGAACATTATACATGATTAGTATTTACAATTATTAGCATCATTATTCATTGTGAAAGAAAATGAACGTGCGAGGTTATAATGCACTGGAAGATTTTGTGGATGTTTTGGTGAAACAAATGGGGATGTGCTACCCTGTCTTCAAACACAGGAGTGAGGAAGAATTTAATTCAGATTATTATTCTTATTACTATTGTATAAAAATGGTCTGAATTTACACTTCCTGAATCTGTATAAAAACTGAAATGCAGTTATCCTTTGGTATACATGTTTTGCAGAATTTTGTGGTGCACTTTTCTCAACAAAGGAAGCATTCAACAATATGTATATTGAGGAAACATTCACAGAGAAATGTGACTGTTACAGGAGGAGATGTACAAATATAACAAGGAAAATGCAATAAATGTATGTATTGGGAAGTTTGATTACAAAAATGTGTTTATTAGAAGGCATGGGCATGAAAATCATATGCATTTTCATGTGGTTTTATTATTGTTAAAGTTAGGAACTAATATAGGCGCTTTACAGACTGCCCAAAAAGGGCAGTTTGCCGGTGCCGCTGGTTGCTGCATCCAGGAACCGCAGTGGACAAACTGCACGATTCCTGGACGCAACAAAAAAAACCCAAAACAGGGCTGCTCTTGCGGCGTGGAAATGGCGCCGCAAGTCGCTAATGGTGCACTTGCGGCATCATTTCCGCCACGCAACATGCGGATGCTAGGTGTCCGCGACGTCAATATGGCGGCACCCGTGTAGAACGGGTGCTGCCATTTTGTACACACTCGGCGCGTACTAGTTAGGGGCGTCTGGAAAGGACACCCCTTTCTAACCCTAGTACATGCCGAGCACATACTTTACGCACATCTGTAACTTGCCCTAGAGATGTCACAAAGGACTGTGAAAGGGGGAACCTGGAAAAATTGAAAACTGATTTGTCTATCCTTACACATGACAGCTGGCTTCCATGTTAGTGAAGTGATGAATCTGTTCCTGGTTTAATCCCAACTGAAAAAGAATATTCCAAGGTGCTGAATGCTATCCCCAAAAGTTTCTTTTAATTTAGGGTAAACCCCACAGTAGATTCACTGCCCTTCTGATGGAGCTCCTGGTTGCCACTGCCTCATCAGAAGTGATACAATGAAAATCAGAATATGGGCTCTGTTCCTGCTCTCTGTGATGTTCACCAGAATACTTCCCCACCCAAAGAGAATGCAAAATGTTGAATATTTCTAGTTCTAATTAATGCATGAAAAAATGAGAAGTATTGCCTTTTATTTTTGGTGGCTTTCTTCTAGAATTTTTGTATTTTGTTTTTGCGTTCACATTGACTCCACTTATGAAGACCCTGTCTTGAATTTTCTTGGCACAAGCTTTCAGGGGTGGGTGGTTTGTCATTGGGCCTTCTTCTGAGGCTGGACTCTGTTAAACTGGTTCCAAGGTCATGATTAGGGCCATGTAAACAGGAGAGGCCAGATGCTTGTGATTCAGTTAAACCCATACTGGGCGTGTGAGCCTTGTCTGCTGTCCTGTTAAACAAATGTGTGACTTATAGGAGAAGAGAACACTCACTTCCGGCGGAAAAGGGCAGGCGAAAATAAAGCGCAGAGAGCGGAGCTTCGTCCTGCGTTTTGTAACTCCCCGCGGGCATAAGGGACCCAATAATAGGGCTTTTGAGCCCAGAACTGGGGGAGATGGTGGAGTAGCACTCGAAAAGAAACCGTTTGCTCGTTTTGAAGGGGCTCGATCGGGGTTCCAAATTCCCCCACCTTTCCACACACCTCGAGCGGTTTTGGAGGAGCAAGGACTGGGAACCCGCAGAGCAGCCAGTTGCCGTTGGGGCAGCCTAGGAGCACCAGGCCTGCTAATAAAACCGGCTTCTGGCAAGAAAGAGGCTTTAAAGCACCCTTCCAAATAAACGACCCATCAGAAGTAGAGAAGAGTGTAAGGAAGGTAAATATATATAGTATGTATAAACCTCCAGCCACAAAGGGACAAGTTACTGAGGTGGAAGAAAGTGAAGGCTAAACAGCTGTGAAGCGTCCGCAGGAAGGGAAAATTGAAGGGACCGGGGTGAAAGAGCAGCGGAAGCCGGGAGAAAAAGAAAAGGTACACCTCCAAGGCCTCGGGAGAGCAAAACAGAGGTTTAAAGGAATTACCAAGGGGGAAACATAGACCTACCTCCAAAACTAAAAGCCCAAAAGGCAAAACACAAACAAATGGGAATGTTTTGAACTTGCTTTTTTTAAAAAGAAGTTAAAAAGACGCATTGAGAAGAAGGAGATTAATGAATAAAGCAACAGCTGTGCAAAAGTGGAAATACGGAGGATGGATGAAAAAGAACTGAGTAGCGAAAAGAGAGGGAAAGAGAGACTGAAGCAAATAATGTTTTGCAAAAAAAAAAAGGGAGGGGGTGGAGGTGGAAACATCAAAGTGGACACTAAGAAAAACAAAATAAGAATTAAAGAAGCTACAAAGTATAAATATTAGAGACTATTATAACATGTTTTGAGTGAGCTGCATGGGAGGGAAGGCAACTTGCGTTGGGAAAAAGGGGCTCCTCCACCAGTTAAGAGGGGAAATAAACCAAAGGGAACAGAAAAAGCCAAAAATAAAATTAAGGGCATGAGAGAACTTGGCTTGGAACATAAATTTAAATGCGACTGAGTTAGAAGGAGAAGATTCTTGAATGACAAGACAAGCGTGCAACAAACCAGAAATGAGTCGGGAGTTACAAGAACAACCGTGTGGAACAGGGAGGAAAAAGAGACTGAATGTTCAATATCTGCAGCTCCAAAATTAAAAGTTGTAAACGGAAAGCCAAACAAGAATTAACGAAGTTCTAAAGTCTAACATATACGAGACTATTGTAATTAAGATGAATGGAATGAGTTTGGGGCACGGAAAACAGAGTAAAGTAGTGGATAAGGAGGACGAAAGGAATGGCCTCATTGAGAGGATAGACGGACAAGCAAGCTGTGGAAGTGGAGAGAAGAAAAAAGTTATTACGGGGAAAACGACAAAGAGACCAGGATAAGCAGACTTTTTACAGAGCTAAGAGAGAGAACTACGACCACGCGAAGAAGACGATATAAACCGCGTAAAGAAGACCATAAAGGAGGGGGGGCTATGTCTATACGGGGACATTAAGATCTAGGACGACGGGTTCGCAAGGAGCTTCAGGCTGCTTAAGGGAGGCCAATAATGGAGGAAACGCAGACAGATATAATGTTATGATATTACAGGCAACTGAGGACAATTTAAAAAAAGATTTTAAGGTTGAAAATTAGAGAAGAGAGTTGAAGGGAGAATTGACAAGATATTAGGAAGAGCTTGGGACAGATATACAGAGAAATGGGGGGTCCACATATCAAAAAAGCTAGACAAGTTGACAAAAAGAGTTCAGGACTTAGGAGCAGAGGTGGAAGATTTAACGAATTAAAAACACGGATTAGCTAAAAAAATACAGGATATGGATAATAAAAGAAAACATGATTGAAAAGTCCAATTCTGACGCAACAAGATAGTAATGGCAAGGGCACGTTGTGCTTAAGTTTAAGAGGGATCCGAAAGTACAAAATGACATCTTAGAAAGAATGCTCCCCATACTCGCCCACTACTGTACTGAATATATCTCCAGAAATGATGGACCTTCAGATAGAAAAAATATACCGGGTTAATTCGGTAATAGCGCGAGAGATAAATATTCCTAGAGGACATAGCAATCTGGATTTACAACTGGAAGATTATCGAGAAACTAAATTATGTCAGCGAAGTTATATAAACAGTCAGTGGTGGCTGATAGGGAAATAAAAATTTTGAGGGACCTCTCTCCACAGATTTGAGAAAAAGACGGGGAGGGCATATACCTTTCTCACTGCAAGTGTTGCCACGATATGAAATTAGCTATAGATTTGTATAGAATCGAAGGGATTGACAATCACCTATGATCAAAAAAAAATAAGAAGCGGACAGCATAAACAAAGCTACAGAATTCTAAGAAAAAAATTAAAAAAACGGAAAAAAGATGCATCAGAAGAGGTGACAGAATGTGAAATAAGGAAAGAAAACTGAAGAGGAAAAATAGGAAATATAAGTTTTGGAACAAGAGGACAGATGTAAGGACAAAGGATCAGATATGGGGAAATCTAAAATAGACTTTAGATAATTAGGACCAAGACGGCGTAGGAACTTAGAAAGAAGAAAGGACAAGGTGGGCGGGATGGAGGAGGGAATCATAGGACGAATTGGGTGGTGAAATAAACAATGAAATATTGGTTCAATGATTTGAGAGGAATGCTAAAGACAAAAAGGAAAATTCTATTTCATTATGTGAAAAAAAATAAATATTGAATTTCTATGTCATCCCGGGAAACGAAAATTAGAGAAATGAAATTAAATACATACAAAATCAAAAATGGGAAATATTATTTTTGTTAATCAGAGGAAAAAAAAAAGGAAAAAAGAGGGGGGTAGCAATTTATGTACTCGGACATATCACACGAAAAAAAACTCTTTGAAGATAAAGTGGTAGATACAGTACTACATAGCTATTGAGATTGAGTCATAATAATGAAAAAATGCAAATTATTGGTATATAGCACCGCTAGAAAGAAGGACTCATTTGTTCAGAATAAATGAAGGAACAATATTGAAAATACAAGGGCCCTCATGTCATATTGGTGGTGATTTAATGGTGTATTGGTTCCTCAGCGAGGCTTTAGTAGAGAGTCAAAAAAGAAAAATAAGAACCACAGGGAAAGTTTACCAGGAAGCTGTTTTGAAATGCTAGAGGAACAAAATATTTGGGATGTTTATGGACACAATTATATGGCAAAAAACGGGATTTACTTATATTTGAGACACATCTAATCCAGATCTAGAATTGATATGTTTTGTAACTAAAAATTTAGTTACCCAAGGATTAAAAAAAGGAGATTAGAGCCAAAACTCTATCGTATAATTTGATTAGAATTAGCGATAAAGTGTAACAACAAAATAAAGAATGGAACTGGAACTTAGATGAAAATCTAATTAACGATGAGAATTCGTAGCGAGGTTGAAAGGTGAAATCAAGTTATTTTATAAGGAAAATAACACAACGGACATTCCCGTGAAGGACAAATGGGATCCAGGTAAGACAGTAATAAGAGTATTGTGATCAAAAAGAGCCTTGAGAAGAAAAAATTATTAAGGATAAAAAATTGCCCAACACACACAAGAATTGAAGATATTTGGAAGAAAAATAGAAAGAGATATAAAACTAAAAAAATTGAAGAAACAAGTAGTAATTTTAAAACAACAGATTACAAAATGCAGACATTAGAGGAACTAGATAAAAAATTAAAGCGGATTAAACAAAAGAATTTTGCAGGAGCCAATAGGTGGTAGATGGTGGCTTATAAGTTTTAAAAAAAGAAAGAGAGAAGATCTGATAACAGAAATTAGATATAAGATAAAGATAACAAATAGACAAGAGGATATTAAAAAAGCATTAGGGCATATTATGCAGACATTATTTAAGAAAAAACCGATTAATATGGTCATTGAACACAAACCGTAAGAATATCTCAATTAAAAAATGTAAAGAAATACTCAAAAGCACAAAAAGATATGATTAATAAAGATGATACGAAAGGAAGACATACAACAAAGCAATAAAAGCTCAAAAAAAGAAGAAAAATAAAGCCCTGGTCCAGGCTGGATATACAGCCTTCTTTTATACGATTTCAAGATGAACTTATTGAAAATCATGCATGATATGTTTAACCAAAATTACCGAATGAAGGTAAAACCTGGGTTCATGGAATCGGCTAATGTGTAATTATACCCAAGGAGGGAAAAGACACTCTGATGTGCGAACTTATAGACCAATTGCACTTCTGAATACTGATTACAAAAATATAACTGATACTGCGGCTAATAGAATTAGAATAAAGATCTACTGAATACATATATAAATACGGATCACAATGGATTTTTGCCACAAAGGTATCTTTAGAGAGCCTATCAAGGACAGTATTAAATGCCTTGCGTATTATAATCCGTAAAGAAAAAAAAGTTAGCTATCGTCATGTTAGAGTAGAGAGACAGGCTCTTTGACCAAGAGTAAAATGGAGGATTATGTCTTGATGTATTAGAAAGGATGGGAATGGGGGGATATTTTGTTGTGAATTGAAAGCGTAACAACTTTATAGCCAACAAAAAATACGCGTACTGTGAATGGTGAAAAACAGCAAATAATGATGTAAATTAAGGGATGTCAGGGCGGGTTGTCCGTTTGTCTCCCTTATTATTTCTTACAGTCTTTAGACGTACTAAAATAATTCACTTAGAGAAATAAGAAACTAAGAGGATAAAGATTTAAAGGGACATGAAATTAAATGAAGGCTTATGCTGATGATGGGCTTTCTAGTGGACGAGATCCTACCCGAATTTGGAAGTATGTATTAGCAGAAATAGAACTGAATTTAATTTGGAACTTATCTGGCTTTAAGTACAATAAGTCAAAAACAGTACTGTTAACAAAAAAAATCTAGGAAAAAAGGAAAGAGGATTATGAATTGGTAAAGAGATCTGCATTCAAAAAGGAAAAAAAAGCAGGTATCAGGGGATTGGTGTCAGAGAAAAAACACCACTTTGTGGAAACCAATTTAGAATCTATGTGGCAAAACGTGGGCCTGGACTTGAAAACAACTGGGATTAGCTAATTTATCACTTTCAGGAAGGCTCGCGGTGATAAATGAACATCCTGCCTATCTTAATCTTTTGTTCTGAACCTCCCAATTATTCCAAATAATGGAATATTTAGCGATTCGGAATAACAGAATTGGGAAGTTTGTGTGGAGAGGCAAAAAGGCCAGGATTAACTGGATAATATTCAAAAAGAATCTAATAGGGGTGGATTGTTCCATTACCAGATCTTCAATTGTATTCTTTATGCGTTGTCTTTTTTATGGCTTCAAAACTGGATCAATTGGATTAAAACTATCTAACCAGATTTAGCGGCGGTCCAATTTGAAATATGGATGGCACGCCTATTTAGAATATGACTGGAAAAAACTGATAAAAGAATTTAAAAAAACCAATAATAAGAAGATCATTAATACAAAATCTGGAACGTACTTAAAGAAAATTTTTATAGTGGGATTCATTATGGATATCAATTCAAAATGGCTTTTTTAGTGGAGCAGTTCGTAAAGAAAGATAAACAATTGTGTATAAGGAGTATTAATAATAGATCCTATAGGGAGAAATAAAAATAAGATCAAACAAGAATTAGAGACAGGGGAAAAGAATGAAATAAATTGGTTTGGACTCTTATTCAAATCAAATCTAACATGTAAAGGAAGATATGAAGAAAGGTGAATGAATTTGAAATGCAACAAAATATTGTAGAACAAAATGCTCTGGGACAATGATATGGGTAAGGTATCTAATTGTATAAAATATGATCATAGGGAATTAGGTTGGAAACTGTGCCGGAAACCAATGCTTTAAAAGTGGGCTGGTCAAGAAATTTGACAGTTATACCATTTGAAAATTGGGCGAAAAAAAAGCATGGATGCAGTCAAATAAATTTACATGCTCCCAAGATTAAAAGAAAATTATTTAAAAACAGCTAATAGATGGATTTACACCCATTTTGAGGACTCTTCCCACAATATATGGAATACAAGAACAATTTATGTTGGAAGGCAATGTTCACATTTAATTAAACTAGGGTCCTACTATCACATTGTGGTGGACATGTAAAAAAAATTAAGGAAATTCTGGAATAGAATACATGGAAGAGATACAAAAGCTTAATTGATTAAAAATTTTCATGTACTCCGGAATTTTTACTTAATTAATATGACCTCGATATTAGGAACAGAAAAAGAAGACATTACTGGATGACTGGTATTGTATTCATAACATCAGCTCGAATTGTTATTTTGGCGCAGGACATCATTGGAAATGAAACCAACACCTATAAGAGAATGCGTTGGAAAAAATCGTGGAAGTGAGAGAATTGGATAAAATACGTTTGTGAATAGAAAAAAACTCAACAGCCTCTTGGGAACGAGAATGGCAACCCTTTTCACACTGTATTTGAATCACTGAGGTGGGAAAACCATGTAAGACACATATGAGGGAAACCACAAATGGATAATGGTTTTAATATTTTGTTTACTGTGTAAGCGAAAGGGAAGGAGATTGGGAAGCAGGGAATAGAAGTTAGAACGGACGTTCATCTGGAGAGATGAAAGAGAGAATGATGTTACAGTTTATAAGAAATGAATGGTTTGCTGTAATTGATATAATATTACATGTGAAAAAGATAAAAAAATAATTAACTACAAAACATTTTAAATTGGAAAAAAAACAAAATATAGGAGAAGAAGGAAAAACAAGTCATTAGAGAAGGAAGAAGGACAATAGTCAATACATCATGGTATCAACCAAACCAAAACTCTTTCTCCATTTATTTTTCCTTGTCTCCTCCAAGGAGTTTACAGAGTTTTGACCTTCTTCTGCTAATGCAGGTCCAGTCTAACTGGAAGAGTGAGGCAGTGTGAAACACATGTCCTCTTCTAGAACTATTCAAAAACTCGATCTCCCTATTAAAACAAACCCATACAACGCAGCAAGAAATTCTATGCTTGGAGGCCTCAGTGCAGCTTTAGTGCCTCCCATTTTCTGGTGCTTCAGCTTGGATTATAATATTAATTAGGTGGGAGCTGTTCTTGATTTGTTTTCTGGTAGAGAAAAAAAAAAACTGTGTTACCAGTGGCTGTTGTGTTCTGTGTGATACTTACATGGGGTTATGCATAAGCTCAGTTTTGGCTCCTGAGGATTTTATTGACTTTGTGTCACAACTCCATGAGCGTTTACCTTTTTTGGCGTGAACAATACAAATTTCCAAATATCTCTTGGAATCAGCTCCTACTACCCCTCATGTGGCTCTGCTCGGTTCGGGACAATTGAGAATTATAGGACAATAGTTCCCAACCACTTACTGTATGTCTTTATAGTAAAACCATCATGTACACGCGGAGAACCAATATTATGTTTAGAATAATTGTGTATGCCTGAGACAGCTGAGAAGCCACAGCGTCTTCCTACTTATTTACACATCTTGAGAATCTTGGCTGTTTCACTAAGTGCCGTAACCAGCTCCAGGTCCAAGCCTGTCACGGCAACTCCTAAGCTTGTTCCTCAGAAGTGAAGCCCTGCGCATGCAGGGATAAAGTATTCGCCCTCCTCCAATGCATTTCCACCTGCAGCCTCCTCTGACTACCTTGGAGCCATGATTTTTTGGGCCGTGTATTGTGATTTGACTCTTCTAGGACACCTCCACAGGCCCAATTCAACCCCACACTTTCAGTGTTGATTTCCACTTCAGCTCCTTTACGGCTGAATCGGCATATAATCTGGGGTTTATAGTTTGGTTCTGACAATTGACAGATAGTTCCTGCCTTGAAGAAAAAATCCCTTGAGGTAATATACAAGAGGTGGCAACAGTTCAATTAACAGAATGCTTCCGTTTTATTCTGACTCTGGTTGGACTCACAATGGATGCTTTCTGCCGACATACATAAAGCCATTGTTAACAGGCTCAAAAGCTGTTGAGCTGTTAGCATCACAACCTCAGGACATTCTGAGAATGAAAAACATAACATATAGAATTTACCTGCTGTATCCAATTATTTAAGCGGTCTTAATCCCACCACGTCTGGAGAATTTTGTCAACCAGATTTGATGGGATATCTGTGTCCTTTTAGACATTCTAGGCAGAGGATGATTGCCCCCACTCATATGCCATCTTTTTAGCATTTCTCCGGCGGTTGTCAATGACAGTGGCGGGATACAGCCCTCCGCTTGCGGCGGTCTCCGCCGTGTGCCTTGTTGCCTCCACTCGGGTGCGCAGCAGCCAAAAAAACGCGGCAGCTCCCCGCGCGGAGCAAAAAACGAAGCTCCGAAATTTTTGCACGCGTTCTATGGATGTCGCAGGCGCGCTGGCGCATTTATTCGCGACGTCATAGGCGCGCCGACATTGTCTGGCCGCTATGCGTACAGTACGTAAAGATGGCGGCGCCCATGTGGAAGGGGCGCCCTCTTTTCCGTCTTCTATACGTACTAGTTTTAGCGGGTGCGGAAAGCACCACCCTTCCTAACCCTAGTACGTATAGAATACGTACTCTATGGGGTTTGATTCCGCCCAGTAGTAAATGGGATGACAACTTGGTCTGATGCATTGTGGCAGGTCTTAGTCCTCAAGCTAGGCCCACTGAATGTACATTGAAGCAAATTGGGACACCTGCAAACCACAAATAACCATCCCTTTCACACTTGGGTAGGCTTTATATCTCTGCCTTAGTTTTAAGTCCAGCTTTGCAATTCTTTGCGACTAGTTAATGAGGAGTCGTAGGCATTACCTGAGTCTCTACGAAGGCATTAACATTCTCCTAAGTCGACCTGCGCTTGCACGAATTTGGTGTGCGCAGGATTCCTGAAAGAAACGAATTTACTTCCTAAATATGAGGTTCTGGGAGAACAGCCACGTACACTTCAAACAAATGGTGTTTATCTTAAGTTAAGTTAAATGTGGGCCTGAATCCTCTTGGTTAATCCCAAATAGGAATGCAAATCTTCAAAAAATTTGGTTCCATATTTACTAAGGATTAATCTTGCACATGAATGAAGGACCTCAGAAACCACCACATTTTTGATGACTATTAAAATTTGGCCACTTATTCTGTGTATACAGTGGGTCTTTTGCATAGCGAACAGGATTTCCTGCACAAAACAAAATGTTGTTTGTGCAAAAAGGGACATTCCTTGCAGAAAATGCATATTTATTGTTCACCAAAACATACATATGGGTTTTCCCAATGAGAACAGATCCCAAATACAAAGGCTTTTTACCGTCGGTTAATTCTCTCTTGAGGTTTTGAAATTTGTGAACCCATTTTTTCATCCAATGGTTAGATCGAATTATTTTCAAATGTTCTTTCCATCCCTCGTCAACATAGAGTAGGTCCAACTGCTTTCACATCAGTCAACACATCACAACACTGAATGGGGGTTACTTCTACTAAAGGCCTGGTTTCCTCAATGCAAAAGAGCTGACTGAGGAAAGGAGGCAACACAGCCTTTGTTTTGTTTTTTCTTTTTAAGATTGATTTTGCATCTCAGGGATAAATCTATCTATCCACCCCCACCCTCCACCCTGAACAACTGGTTTTAATATGTGTGCGTATCTGAGCTTCAAATGGCCCCAGCATGGCAGTATTTCTTCACAGATTTGGGAAACATTTTTAAACTTCGGTTTTCAGGGTTCTCAGCAAGGAATACTGAATGGGACCCTCCCACAGCGTGGAAAATTGTTAGTATAGAATTGGTGTCCCCTGTCCACCATGAAAGAACCAAACCCATTCTGGAGCGCTTTCTTTATATATGGATCATTGCATATGCCTTTATCTGCTCTATGCATTCTTTGCTCACCGATACTCATGGTTTGCCCATACCATCCTGAATGCAAAATTGCCAGTTTAGCAGCTGTGCAAATAGGATTGGGAAACCAGAGTTTGATCCTGGTCTGCCGGCCTCACACAAATTGTTGTTTTTTTCCATTGCATGTAATAGGAACACTGTGATTTTCAAAAAAAAAAAAAAAAAACTGAAGGAATTAATAAAAATTGAACACGAAAGAAGGGAAAGGGGGGTTGTATGTGTAAATAAAACCTCCATCATTTGGCACCACCTGAAGCATCTCAATCAGTTATAAAGACTTCTTTGGGCTTCCTGGTTGGGAAAATGGGCATGTGATTTATTAATTTTCTGCAATAAAGGCCTGTAAGAATACTACTCTGGCAGGGGAGAACACGCATAACCAGACGGAAGCTCTACCACGGACATAATTTGGAGGTAGAGGGTAGTCTGGATGATCCATGCTGACAGCCTTAAGGGGAGAAACCAAAAACAGATGTCAAAATCCATTCAACCAGCAAGATTATTTTTATTGTGCAAATGTAAATTCAACAGAATTATACGAGGGGTCAGTTTCATCAACATCCATTGGCAAAAACTCTCCTGGGGCCTTCCCAATCCGTGTCTTCCAATCCCTTTCTTTCAGCTACCTAACCTCCTTGCAAAATCCCTAAGCAAAGCAAAATCCACATAGATTGCCATGCCTTTTGAGCAAGCATGTACTTTAGCTTTTGTTCAGAGCCAACCAAATCTGAATAACTCAGTGAATTCTTACTTAAATAATCTACTTATGAAGTTTTTACCCGCATAATGAAGTGGTAGCGACTTTTTTTGCAGCCAATCTGCTATTTTACTCTCTCGATCCACACACTCCATCAAAGGTGTTACCATTTCAGATTTAATATTGATTCAAGCATTGTGCTCTTTATACATTGATTAACATTCAAGGCATTTTAAAATAAATTGTCTATATCTAAACCTAGCAAGCCTTACCAGTAACTCTATCAAACACTTTCCACGCATTTTCAAATAAATATATTCATTTAATTCTGTCAAGCGCTTTAAATCTATCTAGCACGTCTTAGTTGCCTGCTTTTAAAAAAAAAAACATAAAAATAAAGGTTTTGTATTCTGTCAACTGTCAATGCCCTCAGGATAGTTACACATATAAAAACAAGATAGTTAAAATCATAAACTTACAATTAAAACAAGCAGCCAAAAAGCAGAAGAAGAAATGAAGACTGTTCAAATAAGATAAGGACCTTCAGAATTGGAAAACTATTCATAAAGGTCATCAAATCCATGCAGTGCAGGAAGGAATCGGTGGCTAAAGTACCTCTGAGTCGACATGGAAAGACATTGGAAATCTATTTTTAAAATGGCCAAAAAACCTGGTTTAAGTGTTGAGAAACCACGATGAAGAAGAATCTTGACACTCCTTTTAATTTTGCCAATTCATGAACCTGTTCAAAGTGTGTGGTTGATTTGACAGAAAACAGCATTTCTGTTAGGGAAAAAAACCCATCTTTCTCCACAAAGTAGCACATGGCCGACAAAAATAATATGCTGCCCAGGCGTCAGTTTCTCAATTGAAAAATGCATTTCCGCACGAAAGAAAACAACGTGCAAATTTTGCACAGAATAAGTCTTGAAGTGCAAATAGGCTTTGAGAAGCATGGTTTTGGAGTCTTTCTTACAGCAGAAAAGAGAGTTCCTAATGTCATTTGTCGCTTCTTTCAGGAAGAAAATGAGTTAAACTCCTCCCTTACCCTGAGGAAATTTTAAGCTATTAAAATGATGTAAGGACAAGTCATAAAATCTGAATAGCATTAGACACAAAAATCAAGGTGTGAAAGCCTCCCAGAAGCGTGAAGTGTTAGCCTGGTTGTCTAAATGCAACAAATGAGGATAAAACGGATGGTGTTCCTTGGGTGGTATTCTACAAAAATGAGGGAGCTAATACTCAAAATTATTTCCAACCTGTCCATCACTGTGGACCTCTGATGAACAGCCCTTGTTATTGAAACATTACAAATCAGATAAAAAAAAAAAAATCTACCACTACAGCCACTAACTGTATAATTAGAAAATTCCATTTTGCTTTCTTTCTTGACCGGCCACCAGGATGAACGATATCCAACAGAAGGAATAACACATACGAGGAGGAAGAATGTAATAAAAACATGTAAGCTTCCGTTTAAATTTAATGTGACCATGAAAACTAGACATTTAAAACACTAAATAAAAAGGAAAGACAGAGCCGGACACCAAAGGCCCAGTGTTGGTTTCCACTGTGCTTGCGTTAGTGCTATGATGCATTCTTCCTTTCAAAACAGCCGAGAAGGTCCCACTGAGCCCAAGTCTGGCATACGTGTGCCAAGTGCAGCTACTGCTCGGACTGAACCATTATTATCTCTTTCAATTTCCAATGCTTCGCTGTGGTTAATGGGAGTGCAGCCAGTCAACCTCTGGGAGCCCCACATTATCTGTCTTGAATTTACTCTATAAGTTAAGGTCCCCGCCTATCTTTCTCCAGCTTTTGATCTCACACCCTCAGAAATGTTCATGATTGGCACTGGCAAGCCACACACTGGCCACACAGACTAGAGATGAAAGTTAGCCCTAGTCCTACAACATCCAGACTGTGCTTGTTGGGTTAAATCTGACATGCTGAACAGAGTGGTGGACTTGGAAGAGGGCAGCTTAGCTTTCCGCTAGCTCTCTATAGATGAACTTCAGTGAATCATTGGTCTTCCTCATCACTACACAGTTATAGCACTTAACTGCCTAACTGCATCTGGGTCCTGCGGATGTATAGTTTCATGAGGTACTATGCTCATGGGTTAGATAACTTAAATATATCATAAATTTAATCTCAGGAGTTCCCCAGGATGAAGCCATAGGACAGGGGTAGCAACCTGCGGCCCGCGGGGCCAGATTCGGCCCGACAAGGTCTTGGGACGGCCCCAGCCGGTCCTGCCGACGATTGCAACGGGGCCTTTTGGGGGCATTGTTCTATAGAAGCCTCAGGAAACATGCATTATATAAAATTTTTCAAAATCAGCAAATTTTTCGCATGTCCTCATTTTTTAAAAAACGTGTCTTCATTTGGAAAATTTTGTCCACATTTGTCCTGGCTTATTTATATATTTAATTTTTTAAAAAAAATTATTTTAATTATTATATTTTTGGATTCGGCCCCCCAGTTGTTGAGGGATAGCAACCCGGCCCCCGGCTCAAAACGATTGCCTACCTGCCATAGGAGTTAAAATGGGATCGAAGTGCTATACAGTGCAACCACTCCATACGCGGGTGTGCCATATGCAGCTTCCAGTTTACATGGAAAGCACGTTGCAATCAAGTGAATGGCACGTGCACACCATGCTACCGCCGCAAGTACGAGCCCCATTCTACTGAATAGGGCTTGAGCTTATGCGGTATTTGCCTTATGTGAGGGGTCTGGAACGGATCTATGTAAGGCAAGGTTCCACTGTAATTGTGACCACTGTCTTTCTAACTCAGGCCCAGTACACATGGGCGGTGAAACGCCACCCCTCTTTGCTGCACAACTGTGCAGCAGCATCCACATGTGGCTGCACAGATGCACTCTCAAAAAGGAGCCACTCTAGGCGGCTTCTTTTTTGCATCGGCCCTATGATGCCGCTTCTGCTGACAGGCGTCTGTACATGATGCCACAGTTGCGCAGCTGTGGCACCCACTGTGTGGACAGGTGCAGACACCTGTGACATCACTAGGGCTGGGTGCGTCTGGATGCCTAGCCCTATCGAGCCCTAATATTGCCGCAACGTGCCTGTCTGTACCGGGCCTCACTTGCTTTCTGTGGTTATTATGAAGGTTCGCGGTTACGTGGCTTCAAGCTGTCTCTGACTGATGGCAACTAATTTGTTCAGAGTTAGTTTGTTATTGTCCACAAACACCACTTTGTCCTCCAATTACAACCACTGCACCTCACCTATTTCTCATTTAACTACTACTGTATGCTGGCTAGCCTCATTATACTTAGTCACCCCAACTTAAAATTCTTGACTCCAGGCCTACAGATGCAATTCATTTATTAACCCCTGCCCAGGGAACAATCATTACTTACAGTTGGTTGTCATTAAATCTCCATCGTATTTTTTAATGCGCACCAGGTAGACAAATTCTCTTGGTGATATCATTCCAAAGCCATAACTGTGTGTAATAATGTGAAAAACGAATGTGTCCTACAATTTAATAATAAAAAAAGATTAAACCATAATTGAAAGTGCTTTACACCAAATTAGAAAAGTCAGGGTGTCATTCCTGTCTCCATCAATGGAAGTTTTTTAAGGGGAAATCAGACTTAAGACTCTGGTTTCAAATTTGATCAGCAAAATGACTATAGTTGGCCCTCCCTATCCACAGATTTTTTTTTATCCATGGATTCAAGCATCCATGGCTTGAAAATAGTTTTTAAAAGTATAAATTCCAAATAGCAATGCTTGATTTTCCATTTTATGTAAGGAACACTATTTTGCTATGCCATTATATTTAAAGAGATTTGAGCATCCACGGATTTTGTTATCCACGGGGGATCCTGGATCCAAAACCCAGGGGATAACAAGTATCCACTGTATGTTGGCACTGGATTGCAAAACAAAGATGGTGTTAGTGTAGGTGCAAGCGTTGACAATCACTGGCTGCAATTACAACACGTTGCGTACTACCAGGAAGCCTACACGTGTCCCTTCAGAAAATTCAGAACTGTAACTCTCATTAGACCTAACCAGCATGGGCAAGGATGAGGGGTGGTGAGAGTTACCGCCTAACAACACCTTGAACACCACACATTTGCTGTCTTTGCTGTAATAAAAGGACACCTTTCACTGACTAAATTTGCAGGATTAAACTTTGCATGCAATGAATATGATCTACTACTACTAAATTGGGCATATGGCACAAGGGTGGATTAAGATTAAAGTCACACAACCTAGCCACTGCTTCCCCTCTGTTTATTATTCTCTTTAGAATACCCTTTTGCAGAAAAAAAACATTGCATGGTGTTTTAAAACACACGAAAATGGCACAGAAAATGTAGTTTTCACCAGAGATACCCTGCTTCTGTGCATAAAGGTCCCATTTTCAGGGTGTGGAAAGGTCAGTCTTTGTGCCCCATGTTGCCCCCAAATGACACTCTTATGCCCCCCAAAACTTTCTCAACATTGAAAAGGTTTTCTGGGTTAAATTGGAAGCAATATTTAAAATTCAAACATAGCTCAAAATAATATATTTTTTAAAAAAGCACACACAAAAAAACCTCTTGCAAATACTGTATAGTGGTTCTGTCATCTGATCTCCCCTCTCCCACTAGTCTTTTTTTGGTTTTGGCAGAAAACCACGACTAGAAGAGACATGCTATTACTTCTGGTGTAATACAGTGTGTTGATGCACCTCATGAGGGGTGTGTGAAGGCAAACACTGGCCCCTATCCTCTGCAGTTATTTATTTATTTGTTTCATTTGTAGGCCACCTTTCTCCCAGAAGGGACCCAAGGCAGTTACCTACTCCTCTATTTGGATAAGTGTTTCCAATATAGGTTGGAAGAGTCGTTCTTATGCTGTGCCTTCAAAAAGGCTTCTCTCTTTGATAGTTTTTAGATCTACTTTGACTCAAAGAGTAGTCACATTCTTCCCTATGAACCTTATGTTTTCAATGGAAGGAAAGTTGGGGCAAAGCGATTCCTGATTTTGGGGAAATTCCAAGTGGGAGCATGAGGATGAAAGGCTAAATTTGATTCCTTCCCTTCTGCTACAATCCTGATTCTCACTGTGATCTGGCCTGTTACAGACCAGATATATTTGACTGTATTTATTTATTTCATTTCTATATCACCTTGGTCCCAGAAAGGGACCCCAAGGCGGCTCACAGATAAAATACTTTAAAAGATTTTACAATAAAAAAATTTAAATTCTCAGTTTTTCAGCCTAGGAATCACATATAGATTGGTGGAAAAGACCTAATTCAAGCAGTTAGATTTATGAGAGAGAGAGAAACTGGCTTCAGCTTTAATGACAATCTGGGAAATATGCCAGATGCTCTGGAATATAGATAAAGATAAAGATGACCGGGGATAACCCCATCAGCCACTACACTAGATGACCTTAGATGATAAATCTGCATGGCAAGCAGCAAAATACCTCAAAATACATCATGATCATTAGATGAAAGACCCTTTGAGTGTACATGACGTAGAGTCCAAGGCTGCTGCCACACTGCAGAATTAACGCAGTTTGACACTGTTTTAACTGTCATAGTTCCATCCTATGGAATCCTGGAAGAGGTACTGTAGTTTGTTGTGGCACTCTGATGAAGAGGGATACATATCTTGCTATATTACAAACTCCAGATTACCACAGCATTGAGCCATGGCAGTTAAAGTGGTCTCAATCTGCATTAATTCTGCAGTGTAGACACAGCCCTAAATACAGATCTTTACTTCAACTGGATAAGAGACCCTGAACACTTTAGTTGTGATTTATGTGGAATGGCTAACTGAAAAGCTGAGTGGGCTGAGGAGAGGGCAAAAGGAGTTCAGATAGAGCTCAGGTTATGGCTGGCTTGGGGTAAATCTGCACCATATGAATAGAAGGCAACACTGGATGTAGTCACACTGCAGAAGTAAAGCACTTTGACACCACTTTAACTGCTATGAGTTAAAATGCCTTATCACATTAAAAACAAACTCATCAAGCAAATGGAGAGAAGCATGTTTATCTTGTCCATGTGCACATGATGCTGAAGTTTTCATTCTCTTCCAGTCCTAAAAACATGGGAGAGAGTGGTAAAATTGTCCTTTTTGACAAACAGATTTTTCCAGCTTGGCAAAAAGGACACATTTATGACCCTCTCCCATGCTTTTATGACTGGAAGAGAACAAAAGTGCTTTGACACCATGTGTTTCTCTCAATTTGCTTTCCAGGTCTGTTTTTAATGTGATAAGGCATGACACTATCTTACAGAATAATGTATTTGTTGTTTGGTGAGGCACCAGAGCTCTCTGACAGACCAGGCTCCAAGCTACAAATCCCACTGGCATCCAACTATAACAGTGAATATGGGAGTACTCCAGAAGTGCTTGGTGGTGGCAGATAAAAAAAATGTTATTGGAAAACTGGAAAAAAATCACTCTTAGATTAGAGGAAGGGCAGAAGAAGAAAAAACTGCCAGGGAGCTTCAAAAGCTAGAACATCTTTTGTGCCTATTGGCTGGCCTAATCAAGATTTTGGATTTTGTTGTATTAATTTGTATATGCCAAATTTTAGATGAGGAAGCAACATGAAGCCTGTGGGTTGTGAGTTGTTTGCAAGGAGGATGACCATCCATTTTTGCAGCCTCAGGCCCCTCCAGAAACTGCCATCATATTAGAAGAACTGCAGGTCTTGGGGCTTTCACACCACACAATTACTGCACTATATATATCATCATTGTCATCATCATCATCATCTTATATCCCGCCTTTTCCCCGCAATACAGAGACTCAAAGCAGCAATATTCCAGTTTCATTTCCACAGAAACACCCAACAGAATCCTGGGGCTTATCATTTGGTGAGGTACTAGAGTTTTCCTGCTTTTCAAATACCTTCCCTAAACTACAAATCCCAGGATTCCACAGGAAGATGCCAAGGCAGTTAAAGTGGAATCATAGCATTATAACTGAGTAGTGTGAAAGGGCCCCTGGAAACTTCTGGGGCCCATTCTGTGCTTTGTTTAGCTAAAACAACTACAGTTAGCCCTCCATTGCCACATATTTTTTTAATCCACAGATTCAACCATCCATGGTCTGAAAATATTCCAAAAAAGATATAAATTTCAGAAAACAACCCTAGATTTTGCTATCTTATATAAGGGACACCATTTTACTGCACCATTATGATTAATAGGCCTGGACAATCCCCAGAGTTTGGTATCCATAGAGGGTCCTGGAACTGAACCTCAGCAGATACCAAGAGCCCATTTTACCATCACAATTCAATAGAGGTTTTCTGAAACCAGAATTGGACTTCTGGTCACTTTCAGCTGTGTTATGGGCAACTGATAGGGTTCACAGTGGATCCCAAATAGGAAAAATTGGCCCTCCAGCTTACCTGCTCTCACAATTCGGTATACCAAACATTTAATCATTCCAATGTTTTTCCATTAACTTACTGAATCACCTCGTCAATTGTTTCCACAAGTTTGTATGACTGTACTGCCTTATCCCACTGGCCCCGGTGCTCAGGAAGGTAAATGAAGGGAAAGAGTTTATCATGCGGTATTTCCACAAGTGCTTCTGCACGGTACCTAGAATATATACACACACATATATTAAAAGTTATGCGGTAGGAGGTGCTAAGAATTGTCTCTTATAACCTCCTCCCCCAAGGTGCTTTACACAAACAGAAAGCTTGGGCATTTGAGGTGGGCAGAAAAGATGTGATCAACAGACTAGTCACACACATGTCTAATATTCTTGCTGTTGCTGTTGTGTGCCTTCAAGTCGTTTCCAACTTATGGTGATGCTATCATGGAGTTTTCTTGGCAAGTTCCTTCAGAGGGGGTTTGCCATTGCCATCCTCTGAGGCTGAGAGCATGTGACTTGCCTGAGGTCACCCAGCAGGTTTCCATGGCTGAGTCTGGATTCTCCAATGCTCAAACCACTACACCATGCTGGCTCTCCGCCTCATGTTACATATTGTATGAAACTATTTTTTTAAAGTTTTACTGATGAACACCCCTGCAGAATTTAAAGGTAACATTAAAATAAAAATAGTTTCACCCTATTAAGTCTAATTGATCAGGAGCCAGAAGAACTCTGCATCAAAGCCAGGGATATTGTGAGGGAAGAATGCAAAAAGACACTATCTGCACCCAAAAGGAAAGAAAATCTGCATTACATCTGCAAAATCTTCAAGCAGTTAAGGACAAATGAGAAGCAGAAATAAAAAGGAATAGAAATAACATCAGAACCCTGAATGCAACTGTTTAGTGACTTGTGCACAAAGACAAAGAGAATTACTATAATAATCAATGAAGAGAAATAGAAGATCCAAAAAAAAGGGGTGGGGAGAACAAGAGACCTCTTCCACAAGACCCAAGAAATCAAAGAGAAATTTAACCTAAGAGTGTGGCTGTGCCACAATATAGGATTGTCTTGTTGGACAACTCAAAACAAGAGGCCACTGTTAGAACAGAATATGGAGAAATAGAATGGTTTCCAACCGGAAAGATGTAGGGCTGTATTTTATCATCCTAGCTATTTAACTTGTACATTGAATGTACTTAATGTACTGTACATAAAGGTGGGGGGGGGGGGGGGAGAAGGCAGGCATGAAAATTGGAGGAAGAAACATAAACAACTGAATATATGCAGATGACACAATACTGCTAGCAGAAAAAAGCAGACTTGGAACAATTACTGGAAAAGGTAAAGAAAGTAAAAGAAGAAAGTGCAAAAGCAGTTTTACAGCTGAACATCAAGAAAGCAAAAGTAATTCCCCCATGACATAAATAATTTTAAAGCAGACAATGAAGACATTGGAATAGTTCAAGATTTTCCATACCTTGCAGTCAAGAAATCAGAAGACTAGGTCTAGGAAGGGCAACTATGAAGGAACTATATAAGGTTCTCAAATATAAAGATATACCACTGAATACTAAAGCCAGCATTGTCCATGCCATTGTATCTCTGATTTCTATGTGTGGTTATGAAAGCTAGAGAGTGAAGAAAGCTGACAGGAAGAAAATCAACCCATTTGAAATGTGGTGCTGGAGGATACCCTGGACTGCCTAAAAGACAAATAAATGGTCCTCATGTTGGACTACAACTCTGGAGACCAGGGTTTGATTTCCAACTCAGCCATGAGACCCACCGAGTGACCTTGGCCAAGTCACACTCTCTCAGCTTCAGGGAAGGCAAAGGCAAACCTCCTCTGAACAAATCTTGCCAAGAAAACCCCATGATAGTTTCTCCTTAGGGGTCATCCTAAATTGGAAATGATTTGAAGGCACACAACAAGACCAAATCAACCCTGACTTCTCCTTAGAAGCCAAGATAACTAAACTGAGACTGTCGTACTTTGGACATATCGGTTTGAGTCGGTAAGTACTGATGATGTGGACAAGATCCTCGGAAGTGTTCGGAAGACAACCTGCTCTCTCGATCCCTGTCCCTCGTGGCTAGCGGCCCAGGGGGGACCGGCGGTAACTTCGTTGTTACGCCGGATTATTAACACATCTTTGAGGGAGGGCCAATTTCCATCAGATCTTAAATTGGCCATTGTAAAACCTATTTTAAAAAAGCCCTCCCTCGACCCCCTGGTACATAATAATTATCGGCCAGTTTCGCTGCTGCCATTTTTGGGAAAGGTGATCGAGAGGGCGGTTGCAATCCAACTTCAGGCAGTCTTGGATGAAACGGATTATCTGGACCCATTTCAAACTGGCTTCCGGGCGGGTTACGGGGTTGAGACGGCCATGGTCGCCTTGGTCGATGATCTCCGTCTGGGCATTGACAGGGGAAGCGTGTCCCTGCTGGTGCTCTTGGACATCTCAGCAGCTTTCGATACCATAGACCATGGTATCCTTCTGGGACGCCTGGCAGAGGTGGGAATCGGGGGCACTGCACTCCAGTGGTTCCGGTCCTACCTCTCTGGGAGGTCCCAGATGGTGCAGCTGGGAGACGTGTGCTCCGATGAGCGGGCCCTTATAACTGGGGTCCCTCAAGGAGCCATTCTGTCTCCCACGCTATTTAACATTTACATGAAACCGCTGGGAGAGATCATCCGGAGACATGGGGCGCGGGGTTATCAGTACGCTGATGACACCCAAATTATTTTCTCTATATCTCCGACTGATGCAGTGACTGAGGATGGCGTCTCTCCTCTCGTGGCCTGTCTGGAGTCAGTAATGGGCTGGATGAGGGAAAACCGACTCAAGTTGAATCCAGAGAAAACGGAGGTACTAGTGATAGGTTCTCCTGGTCCAGGAATGGCGGTGGTTCCACCTGTCCTGAACGGGGTCACGCTCCCTGTGAAGGACTCCGTGCGCAGTCTGGGGGTGCTTCTTGACTCGTCGCTTCACCTGATTGCTCAGGTGAATGCGACGGTCAAGAGCACCTGTTACCAGCTTCGGCTTATCCGCCAGCTGCGCCCATACCTGGCCCAGAGGGACCTAGAAACTGTTGTACACACTCTGGTAACCTCGAGACTGGACTTCTGCAACGTACTCTACATGGGGCAACCCTTATACCAAACCCGGAAGCTTCAGATGGTGCAAAATATGGCAGCCAGGCTGGTCACTGGTGTTTCCAGGACCAGCCATATAACACCGGTGCTGAAAGATCTTCACTGGCTGCCTATTCGCTTCCGGGCCCAATATAAGGCGTTGGTGATTACCTATAAAGCCCTAAATGGCTTGAGTCCAGGTTACCTGAAGGACCGCCTCTCCCCGTATATTCCGTCCCGCACCCTCAGAACATCCGGGCAGCTATTACTGAAGGTGCCGGGGGCTAGGCTTACTTCCGTCACAAGGCGGACATTTTCCATCGCCGCCCCGGCCCTTTGGAACACGCTGCCCGCCGAGCTCCGCTCGATTACCTCCCTGGCCCAATTTAAAAAGGATTTGAAAACCTTTTTTTTTCCAGCTAGCATTCCCCGCATAAAATCCTGTGGGCCTCCCTCCTCTTCCGTGGCCATGAGGACGGGCTATTGGGGTTTTTGCTGGTTTTATTTTATTGTATACTGTATAGTGTGTTTTTAAAGTACTGTATGTGTCATGTAATGTATGTAAACCGCCCTGATCTGAGGAAGGTGCGGTATACAAATAAAAACTTTATTTTATTTTTATTATTAGAAGACATGAGTCATCCTGAAAGACAATAATGCTAGGTAAAGGTGAAAGGCAATAGGAAAAGAGGGAGACCACATTACAGGTAGATACATTCAGTCAAGGACGCCATGGATTTGCAAGACCTGAGCAGGACTGTTGATAACAGGTGACCTGAAGGTCTCTTATTCACAAGGTGGCCATAAATCAAAGTTGACTTGATGGCAATACAGAGGAACAAATAATTGACTGACCCTTGGATGGTGGAGTAACAATGAAACCAGTAAGAAACTGTAATGCCTTTTGTTATGGAGAAGGATCTCCAAACAGACTTTTCTCATCACAGCTACTTTGCAGATTAAGTGCATGAATGAAAAAAAGTTACAGGGGTAAAATGCTTGCCTATCTAACAAAACAAAATAAAATAAACCCCAAGTCCATCTTGTGGCAATACCTTTATTATGCCAGCCAAAAGGTACAAACAACATCACTGTTAGTTGAAGCAGCTGAAAGGCTTCTTCACTTATGTTGCCTGATAAAAAGCTTGTGAACTTGATGCATTTGGCACCTTGGGGGTGGCCTAAAAAGGTATCATCACAAGATTGTTTTTTTAAAGTATTTATTAATTTATTTTGTAACTGAATAAAATACACTTAAAGCCAATCATATACTTACAGCGTTCCTGAGAAGTCTTCTGAAGGTTTTGACCACACTTTAATAGTTTTCTCAGGGTGACAATAAATGAAAGAAAAGAATAATCAAATGCCTCTGCTTTTGAAATCAGGACTTTAAAAAAACATAAACAACAAAAGTTAAGTGCAGCAATATATTTATTGCTCTACCTTAAATTGTGTTTCTTATACCAAATGACATCCATTGAGTATTATGGAACTTACTCCCACGTAACTGAGGCTGAACACTCAGTCAGGCTTTAAATAGCCTTTCTTCCCATTGCTTGTGAGAAGCAAGAAAGTGAGTAGATAAATTGAGGCCCTTTTCCTCTTAAACCACAACTAAGAACAGATGTTTTATTTGCCAAGAAGGCTAATCTGACTTGCTGTGGGCCAATATTTTCTTCCCCCGGGGATTGGGCTAATTTGCAAAGAAGAAATAGTTCAGAGGAAATGGAAATGCACTGTTCTTACTGTACTTTTTACCACTTTCCATTCTGATGTGTCCTCTTGGAGATATGCAAAGACTTTCTTAGAGACTTCGTCTGCCGTTTTCTTATAGTCCATCTATCTGAGAAGAGAGGAAAACTAAGTGGGATGGCATATCACTGAATACCAATTTCAAACGGCAGTTTCAATCTGAAAAAAAAATTAAACATGCTGCAAAATGCAAAGGAGAATAGACAAACCCTACATGCACCTGAAACAAAAGAAATCTGTTATCAGTAGTACTGATCCACATGCCCATCCACCTGCCCCCTGCTGCCATGCATGTGAACCAAACAATCACACCTTTGCAGATACTCCAGTAAACATCATGAAGCCTTTTTCTGCTTGACTTTTTAGTTGTATAACTTGACTCTGGAGACCAGGGTTCAAATCTCAGTTCAGCTTTTTATCCTTTTTAAAATATATGTTTTAAATTGTTTTCATACTGTGGACAGTTTAATTCTATTTTAATTTTCGTACTTAGCTGTATATCTTTGCTCTTTTTATATCTTAGTTGTATACTTCTGTACCTTAGTTGTATAACTTGACTCTGGAGACCAGAGTTCCAATCCCAGTTTTTTATCCTTTTTTAAGTATAGGTCTTAAATTGTTTTCATATTGTGGATAGTTTAATTCTATTTTCCTTTTTTGTGCTTAGTTGTATATCTTTGTTCTTTTTACATCTTACGTGTGTGTGTGTGTGTGTGTGTGTGTGTGTGTGTAATATACATATATATATCTTAGTTGCACATTTTCACATCTCAGTTGTATATCTTGATTCTGGAGACCAGGGTTCAGGCTTTTTATCCTTTTTAAGTATACATTTGAAATTGTTTTTATATTGTTGATAGTTTAATTCTATTTTAATATTTGTGGTTAGTTGTATATCTTTGCTCTTTTTAAATCTTAGTTGTATATTTACACCATTCCCAGGCATTGCATGATTGTCACTTGCTATTTGATGTTCTTTTGTTGCCTGTTTTATTGAATCATTTCCTGTATTGCTATGTATTTTATATGTATTATCCTATTATTTCTTAGATTGTACGCCATAGGCCGGTTTACTCTTTTATATTTATTGCATTTATGTACAGTGCTGGGCAAATCTGCAGCGCTATATAAATAATAATAATAATAATAATAATAAGCAATAGCTGTTTCATCTATATACTGCTTCATACTGCCTAAGCAGTTTACAACTGTAAGCATTATATATATATATATATATATATATATATATATATGATTTATATTTTTATATTTCAGTTGCATATTTTGACTCTGGAGACCAAGGTTCAAATCCCAGCTCAGCTTTTTATCCTTTTTAAGTATACATTTTAAACTGTTTTCATAGTGTGGCTAGCTAAATTCTATTTTAATTTTCGTGATTAGCTGTATATCTTTGCTCTTTTTATATGCTAGTTGTCTATTTCGATATCTTATGTGTATATTTTTTTATGTCTTAGCTGTATATTTCTATATCCGAGTTGTACATCTTGACTCTGGAGACCAGGGTTCAAATCCCATCTTTGCTTTTTATCCCTTTTTTAAGCATATGTTTTGTTAAATTGTTTTCATATATCTTTATATCTTAGCTGCGTATATTTCTATATCTGAGTTGTACATCTTGACTCTGGAGTCCAGGGTTCAAATCCCTGCTTTGGCCATAGAAACCCACTGGGGTGACCTTGGGCAAGACTTAGTCACACTCTCTCAGCCTCAGAGGGGAGCCAGGGCAACCTCCCTTTGAAGGAACCTTGCCAGGAAAACCCCTTAACATAAGTCAGAAAGGGCTTGAAGGCACCCAATAGCAGCATTAACAAAGCAATTGCCATCAGCAGCATCCCTCTCTGAGCCTCTCACCTGAGCTCTCCCTCTGCCTGCATCCCTCCTAAGTGCCACCTGTAACTCCCTTCTCTCAGCAGCTGGGGGCGGTGTGGCTCAGGACCATTGTGATGCCTGGCGGCGCGGGGCATGCCGGGAGTTGTAGGCGCGACGGCCGCGCCTCGCTCAAAGATTGGTTAGCGAAGGCCTGTGGACTCGGGTGAGCATGCGCATTGGAGCTGTTGTCGGCGGCCATTTTAGAAGAGGCGGTGTTTCGCCTTCAAAGCTGGGAGGCGGGAGGGAGTGTCATGGCAGCTGGAGGCTGAGGTGGGTCGCTTTGTGGCCGAGGGAAGGGGGCAGGCAGTACCCGTGTTGCCTGGGGGAGAGTTCACACGTGCCTCCTCCGCGTGTTTGTGTGTCTTTTAGGGCCCTGGGTTTCAGATAGAGAAGCAGGAAAGGCTGCTCAGCTTCAAGTCTATTCTGACTTATGGTGAGCCCACAGTGGGGGTTTCCTGGCAAGGTTTCTGCAGAGGAGGTTGGCCACTGCCTTCCCGTGAGCCTGAGGCTGAGGCTGAGAGAGTGTGGCTTCCCTGGAGCCACTTGCACTGGTTGCTGTGACCCCAAACTTTTGGGTTTTGGACTTCTTCACCTCACAGAATTCCCAAGAGTTCAGGAATTGTGGGAACTGAGATCCAGAACATCTGGAGGAGCAAAGTTTGGGAAACACTGCTTCACCAGTGGCTGTTGTTGTTGTTGTTGTTGTTGTTGTGTGAGTTCAGGTTGCTTCTGATTTACGGCAATCCTGAAATGGGATTTTCTGGGGCTGAGAGTGTGAATCACTAATGGTCACCCTCAATGTTTCCATGGCTGGCTTATGAACTCCAGGGTTTCAGATAGAAAAGCAGGAAAGGTTCTTGAGCTTGCGTTGTTGTTGCTGTTGTTGTGTGCCTTCAAGTTGTTTCTGACTTATAGGATTATCTTGGTAAGATTTGTTCAGAGAGGATCTGCCACTACTTTCCCCTGAGAGGCTGAGAGAGTGTGACTTTTGCCCAAGGTCACCCACTGGGTTTCCAAGGCCAAGCCAGGATTCGAAAGCTGGCCTCCAGAGTCATAATCCATTGCTTGAACCACTACGCCAGAATGGCTTTCTGCATCAGATCAGTATTTTGTCAGCAATAATTCTGGAAACCAGGGTTCAATTCCCTGTTCAGCCATGGAAACCCACTGGGTCTCACACACTCACAAACATGATGGGTTTTGTTTGCCTTAGGGTTAGCATAGATAGGAAATGACTTGAAGGCTCATAACAACATTAAAGCACGTTTACACAGTGGAGGGAGTGGGATGGAATGTAATAGGACCCATAAAGATGCAAATCACGTCCCTTGCCCTACATTTTCAAAGGTAAAGTGATACAGGGTTTTCAGATCTTTGGTAGTTGATGTGTGAAAGCAAGAGATCTGCTTACCAAAATGCAGTTTTCCTGGGTTCAAAAACTCTCAGAGAAGTTTCCTTTCATTAGTGTGAGGTAGTGAGAGATGTAGTGTGCCTTGAAGCTGTTATCTTTGTTCAAACGCCTCCTCATGGGTTGGAATTTGTGAATATAATTCAGTTCAGCAGTCTCCCTTCATATATATTTGTTCAAGAACCCCACACTGTAAATCACTCACTGTGTGTCCAGGTCCCTAAGCAGATGGCCAGGATAGTATGGGCCAAGCCTATGCTATCTTGCCTTGGGTCAGTCCCTGGGGCAGGAAAGCCAGGGCAAATTACAGGAATATGGGGGCACATGTGACACTGTTCATGCAGTTTTGACAAACCAGATGTCTGCCTCATTCTTGATGCTTTCTTAATTGATGATATTTTTCTAAAACATACATTATCGTTCCAGGAGGCGATTTGGTGAAGACCCATGGCTTGTTTGATGAAAAAGGACAATGTCTACTCTCCGGAATCAACCGTGTCTTCCCTGCTGGCAAACTGTAATCTTCATAGCAATAGCAGCTCCTTAAACTCCCACAGTTCAGTTCAGTACAAGGACAAGTTGTATCAGTCTGCATCTCAAGCTCTAGAAGCATACATTGAAGATTTTGATCGCAGCTTTGTATCGCCAGATTTAAGGCCTGGGAAAATCTGCATCACTCAGAGTACTTCCAGAGACTTCAGGTCTTCAAAAGACAATTTCAGTCACAAATACGGTATGAGTTTTTGTCTTTATGTGATATATAGTAAAGGAAAGTCTGGCCTCTACTATAGGCCACTGTGGAAGTGTCATTGGAATGATACAGCTAATGCTTTTTTCAGTGTTTGCATACCTTTGGACTTATTTTCATGTCCTGGGGTTTACATGTTTACGTGTTTAATGTAAGTGGTAGGTTTGTGCATGAGATATAAATGAAAGCTATCTAATGCATAACATGTTTCCCAAATTGAAAGCACATCACTGGAGAGGTTTATGAATTGTTCCAGGGTGCATGACATCAGAGAAACTCCTGTTCCTCAATTCCTAAGTATTATGCATCATCCCAGTTTATCTTTCTAAATTTGTCTATGAGATGATGAAGGTTTCTAACCCATGCTGCGTACATTAACAAAGAAAATAAAGCATTGTCAAACTGTAAAGAATTTGTCTGTATCAGTTTGCCCTTTGCTAATGGTACTTCATGTGTCAGATTCCTAGATAAAAATATTGTTTCTTAATTTCTGGCTTCAGAGGTTCTCTGGAGGCTTTCCCAACTATTCCCAGCTAAGAAGCTATTAATATGGCACTGCTGTAATTGTCAAATGGTAAATTCTTATTAGGTCCTTCAGATACATTTAGTTCCAGTTCTGAATCTAGCTTCTCATTTTATCCTGTTAATAACATTTTGAGAGCATCTTCCTTCAGAAAGCTTAACTCACAACACATATTCTTAATATGAAAGTGTGAAGAAGGCTGTAGCTCACTGCTGAAGCACATTTTGTATACAGACAGTCACAGATTCAATCCCTGGAATCCAGGGTTGACTGGTTTAATTTTAATTGTCACTTTTGTATGTTTTTAATTGTGCTTTGCTTTTAGACTGTAAGCTGCTTTGAGTAACAATTTTAGGGGGAAAGCAGGATACTGCTGCTTCTACTAAAAATAATTTAGGTTAATTTAAATTGATTATTCCTATTTTCTAAAAAAGTCTGGCTATTATTACTATTTTCCAACTCTCTTACTGTGTCAAGATTTTAATTTTAACATTTCATTTGGCAGTTGTTCATTGTTAGACCAGTATCCACTATTAGTTGCTTCTTTTTACTCACTTTATTTTATAGTGAAAGAAATGCTATTCAGAAACCAGTCCTTCAATTAATATAATTTCAGCCAAAGCAATTTGCGTTAAAAGAGCACTTTTTAAAGAACAATTGTTATTTAAGCTAGTAAGCATAACATCTGAACTGCATTTTGCTACTTAATTTTCTGACTCAGTCCTATATTTATGTAGTCTTACACATTAATGCAAAAAACTGGTTTAAACAAACAAACCCCTGTTTTTAAACACACACACAAAAAACCAAAACATGACTTCTGTTTTATTTTTGTTTTTTACCCCCCCCCCCCAAAAAAAAAAAAAGCCTGCTGGAATTTCAGACTAGGGAGGTTATAGTCTGAAATCCTGGAGTTGCTGTTAGCATTACTGGGCTAGATGAATCAGGGGTGTCACTCCACAAAAGGCAGCTTCCTATGTATAGCCTCTCCAGTATGTGGGATTTTTGTGTCCATACTGTGTGGCTATTTCAGGAGATAAAGGCAGCACCTGTATATTTGTTTACAGATTTGTTTATCTTTGAGGTTTGTGATTGTGTGTGTGTACTTGTGCTTGCACATACAGAAAGGACTAACACATTCAATACAGATTTGAAATTTTTTTTTTCAAATATTGCATAGACACCATGGATTTTTCGATACTGTTCCAGTATTCTAGGCTGCATCCACACTGCAGCAGTAATCCAGTTTGACACCACTTTGACTGCCATGGCTCAGTGCTATGGAATTCTGGAAAATATAGTCTGTTGTGGCACCACAGCAGAGCTCTGTTAAAGTGTTGTCAAACCAGATTATTGCTGCAATGTAGATGCAGCCCCAGGCACTAAATCTTTGTGGTAGACATCATATATGTCTACATGATCTCTTATAAATTTTATATATATATATTTTATATCAGAAAGTTGTTGTTTCTGTTTTTTACAGTATACTATTTTCTGTTTAAACAATGTCATTGGAATATTAATTTACCTTTGTTTGGAAAGTATGAACATAGCCAGCAAAAAATAAATCAGAATTAATTGCACATAGAATCATAGAGTTGGAAGAGACCTCACTTATGCCTTCTTTTAAGTTACCAGATGAGACTTATGTGTCCAAATAGATTTCAGATCCCATAATATCTCATATTACAGTACTTGTGTCCAATAATAAAGTAGTTGTTCTACTTCATATGTCTACCTGTCTCCTTTTAGACAACTCTACAATTTTGCTAAAGTGCAATACCATTGGTCAAAGTGTTTGGAAGATTTTCTACGGTATTGGGACCAGCAATAGGTATATTTTATTTGTGTGTTGAGAACAATCTCAGAAAGTCTCACTTCTGATTTCCTTTTCACATATTTTGTATATAATATTTAGTTGTGAACAATGTACTGTCTCAAAATGTGTGGCTTCCATGTACCACCTTCTTCACGTATGTATGTCTGTTGCTTAAGCAACAAATGTAGCACATGGCTTGCATGGTAATTATTTTCCTTGGGCATATGACAACTGCAAAGCTGCTGCTGTCTAGAAGCCTCTACAGGTGTAATCAAAAGCAAATCCCATTGTGATCAATGAGATCTCAGCTTCAGTACTTTTACAAATATATATGTTATACTTTTTAAGGACTTTTAAAAGATCATTTTGGAAAGTGACAGATCTGTGAAATTACTTTTTGTTTTCCATCTTTAGAGAATTTAAAGCAGTGTGAAACACTAAATTCAGTGTCTTCACATCTAAGGAGAAAAGCTGCATATGAGCTGGATCTGCTCAGTCTCACTACAGATGATCTCCTGGCATTCCCTGCAGATGGTTCTGCATCTTTTATCCAATCTTCTGTCTTAAGACCAGTTGGTCCAGGCAGCAATCTGAACAGAAAGTCACAGTCAGCATCAGTTTCCTGTTTTCCTCACAGGACTTCATCGTTTGGCCATAAAGAAGAATTGAATCTTACAAAAAATCCTGTTTCCTCTTTGCATGGAAGTTCTAATAGAAAAATGCACACAAAACATACATTTCACAAATATGATTCTGGGCTTCCTAGGAAGAATCCACTGATAAAACAAGACCCAGAGTTAGTTTCTCATAACTATCCAAGGTGGCTTACAAGCCAAAAATCTGACTTGAGCATTTCAGGGATAAGCAGCATTCCTGATTTCAAATATCCAGCCTGGTTGAAGAGTCATAATCTTCTGTCAGATTCAAGCAGTGAAAATTATATCCTACCACACACTGAGGAGAGGGATCCCACATCTTTGCAAAATAGGAAGAAGCTTACACGGAGTCAGTCTCAGGATAGATCAAACATCTTGGGCAACAGTAATATGTTGGACATGGAATATAAACATGATGTTAAAAAAAACTGTCAGTATGATACTCCATCTCAGAACTTTAAAAACCACATGCATCTGTTTAAAGGTAAGTAGTAAAAACGTAAGTAGTTTGTCAGGGAATCTGCTATTGTAAAGTAGTCACTGGCCTTATCTTGTGTGCATTTGACCTTTGCATAAAAATGTCGGAAGTTATTGAATACTTCCTGTTCTGTGACTGCTTATTCCCACTTTGTAAAATCTTTCTGTCTACTTGTCTTTTTCTGCCAGCTGAGAATAATATTGTATGTGTATAATGAAGTGGGTTCTAGTCCACAAAAATATAGGATATAATGAAAGCATTAACCTTTTTGTTCATGTTGCAGCATACATTTTGGGGGGAGAGGCTGCATTTCCAAGTTAAAATAAAAGACAAAGAGATTATAATTATAGGTACTGATGCTTGATTTAAGTAATGTGTAAGGTATGACTTTATTTACTTATTTATTTACTGCACTTATATCCCTCCTTTCTCCCAAAATGGGATTGAAAGCAGCTTACAATTGTTTAAAAAATAAAAACAGTTAAAATATTTTACTTGCATTTAATTGTGATGTATATGATTGATTATTCTAGATGATGATGTTGATTTATTACTTCAGAAGACAAGGAGAACTCTAGACACATCTGCTGAGGAATTAACTAGGTTCCTGAAAAATGATGGCAGCCCTTGTACAGTGGATGTGCTAGAAGGAGAAAGATCATGGGATAATGTTCCAGTTGGTTTGTGAGTAAACAAGTGATCCATATACAGTAGTTTTGTTATAAAAACACAGCAGATATGTCTGATTTTGATATTTGTTAATACCATGACTTCAGCATCTTGGTTTTTGAAGATCTCTAACTCACCTGAAGCGAAACTATAAACACACTTAGTATACACTTCCTGCTGTTTTGTGGGATTTCTTCTTCTTCTTTTTGAGAAAAGATATGAGGAGCTCTAAATCATAACACATCTCTATCCATTCCAACAGCATATCCCCCCTACCAGGTGCTTATAAGAAACTTGAAAGCAGGACAGGAGGTTAATATCCCTTTTGCATTGTCATTTTCTTGCAACAAGAATTAGGATGCATTTATATACCCACAGTGACTTATACTCATTGTTGCTTTATCCTCCATGAAATGTCTAATCTACTTTTAAAACTCATCTAAACTGGTGAACATCACCACACTTGTGGCATTAAATTCCATAGTTTACCTATATGCTCTGTGAAAAATCCTTTCTTTTTCTTGTTGTAAATATCTAACCATTTAGCTTCATTGGATGACCCCATATTCTTGTATTGAAAAAAAGAGAAAAATTCTACTTTAGGTTCTTGCTGGTGGAAAGGGAATTTGGGTAATTGCAAATGTAGCAAATGCTCTTCCAGCTCCTATTATTATTTATTATTATTATTAACCTTTATTTATGAAGCGCTGTAAATTTACACAGCGCTGTACATGCAATCTTTTTAGTTAGACGGTTCCCTGCCCTCGGGCTTACAATCTAAAAAGACATGACACAGAAGGAGAAGGGAGCGGTGGCGGGAAAGGGTAAGAGGTCCAGCAGTTCCTCTCTACCTCCGAGGCCTGGACCAAGGCAGATGGACTGGAGGGAGGGCTTGGCTTCATAATGGAAGGCTATGATGGCTGTAATCATGTATACCCCTGCCACAAAATGACAGCATACTGACATCACAGCATGATGACATCAGTAGACATTGCTAGAAACATGGATGATTTGTAAGCAAGCAACTAACAACGGCTTAAACCTGGGGCATGTTGTTGAAAAAATATTGTGTTTTTTTGAATTGTATTGTACTGTTTTGTATTTGCATGGTCAAGCTTCAGATGTTTCAACAAACCATAGTCAGGTTGAATAAAGGCTGACGCATTGTTACATGTGTATGTGGCCACTGTCTAGTTTTAAGGTGCAAAATATGATGCAAAGTTCATTTATTTTCACATACTGTAGCTGAGAATGGAAAAACATTTCAAGCAAGGCATTAAGCTCCAAATCTTCTCCATAGGAGGTCTCCAGTGCCTGTGTGCTGTGAGGAGGAGAACTCTCTGCAAAGCTCCAAAACAAATATTGTGAATGGATTTTTGGAAGATTGTTTGAAGAACAGCAGCCAGGTAAGTTAACAAGGAAGCTCGGGCAAAAACCTGCTGTTTCTTAGAACAAAAACAACAGTGTTATTTACCTGCAGTGTTATTCAGTACCCTGGAATCTGACTGCCAATCAAGGAAAGCTCAAAAATGTTTTAGCATCCAGTCAGTTGTGAAGACTCATGCTCCCCACTCTACTTGACTTCTCAGAGTGAAGAGGAAGTCATTCTGTTGTCTCCAACAATTGATCAGGGATAACAGTCGAATTTCATGTGTCTTCCTTGCTCTCCTAGTTGGAAATAGAAGTCAGGGAAGATATATCTTACTATTATCTCTCATTTCTAAGAAGAAATAATAACAGAATATTTCTTGATATGTATGGAGGGTAGAAGAAGGAGGGGAAGGCTGCATGCCAGATGGATCAACTCAAGTAAGGGTGTCACAGGGCCTGAGCAGAGCAGTGGAAGATAGGTAGTATTGGAGGTGTCTTCATCCACAGGGTTGTCATGAGTCAAAGTCAACTCAAGGGCAACTAACAAAAGCAAGGAAAACTGAAAATCACAATTTACAAGTAATAGGAGAACCATGTACTTCCATTTCATGTATTAGCATTTCCAGAATGTTCACAGTTTCAGAAGAAACTTTTAGATGGAATTATTTCTACTATGATAAGCACAATGAATTGTTTTGTATAGCTGTCTATTCGGTGCCTGTTCTCATGCTGGAACATAATCCATAGTGCTAAAACTAAAAAATAGGCACACTAAGCACTCACTTAAAGGAGCTGGGTAATATTATTTAGAATCATAGAGTTGGAAGAGACCACAAGGGCCATCCAGTCCAACCCCCTGCCATGCAGGAAATCCCAATCAAAGCATCCCCGACAGATGGCCATCCAGCCTCTGCTTGAAGACCTCCAAGGAAGGAGACTCCACTACACTCCGAGGGAGTTTGTTCCATTGTCGAACAGCCCTTACTGTCAGGAAGTTCCTCCTAATGTTGAGGTGGAATCTCTTTTCCTGTACCTTGCATCCGTTGTTTCGGGTCCTAGTCTCTGGAGCAGCAGAAAACAAGCTTGCTCCCTCCTCAATATGACATCCCTTCAAATATTTAAACAGGGCTATCATATCACCTCTTAACCTTCTCTTCTCCAGGTTAAACATCCCCAGCTCCCTGAGTCGTTCCTCATAAGGCAAGGTTTCCAGACCTTTCACCATTTTAGTCGCCCTCCTCTGGACACGCTCCAGTTTCTCAATGTCCTTTTTGAATTGTGGTGCCCAGAACTGAACACAATATTCCAGGTGGGGCCTGACCAAAGCAGAATATAGTGGCACTATGACTTCCCTTGATCTAGACACTATACTTCTATTGATGCAGCCTAAAATCGCATTGGCCTTGTTTGCTGCTGCATCACATTGTTGACTCATGTTCAACTTATGGTCTACTTGGACTCCTAGATCCCTTTCACACGTAGTTTCATTCAGCCAGGTGTCCCCCATCCTATATCTGCGCTTTTCGTTTTTCTGCCCTAAGCCCCAGGTTTAAGCCGTTGTTAGTTGCTTGCTTACAAATCTTCCATGTTTCTAGCAATGTCTACTGATGTCATGCTGTGATGTCAGTATGCTGTCATTTATATACAAATAATACTAAAGGTGGGAAATGTGTCTTTAAATTTCAGCCATCCAGGTTCAGCTGGAAGAAGAACTTTTTCAACTATTACATTAAGTTCAGTGTCCTTTGATTATCATGTCTTTTTTGCTTCCAGGAGAGTACATTTTCTGGAGGGAATCATCATGGGCCTGTGGAAGCTTTGAAGCTAATGCTATTTAATCTTCAAGCAGTTCAGCACAGCTTTAACCGGAACAAAACTACTGGACAAAATGAGGAGTTTAAAAAAGTAAGCAGTTACATTTTGAATTAGACTCCCCTTGGAGTTTAATTATTTTGTATTCCTTTTTGCTGTTGTTTGAAAAGGGTTATTGAAAAAGTGACCTCTAAAAATTTGGACAGAGTTGCCTAAATTCAAAGGACTTAGAAATAAAAAGAAATAAATCTTTAAAAGATTGTAAAGCACATGGCATGCTGAAACTGCAATATGAAATAGTATAATAGGGAATTTCTTAAAACACACAATACTAAAATGTCAATAAACATTAATCCAGATAATCTAGACAACGAGTATTAATGCTGCTTGTCCCAAAGGAATTAATTAATTAATGTTAGCATTTATGTAAGTTTATATTACTCTTCATTTACTATGTCCATGCAACAATCTTGTAAATATGCCTGTATTATTGTCACCGCTGTTTAACTGCATCAGTTGTGCCATATGGGTAATAGGTTAGGGGTCTGCTTCAAGGAACTTACAATCTAAAATTTGATGCAGAAAAGAAATAGGAATATGATATGCATAGATGGGAAAGTTGTAATAAAATAGAGTCAAGCTTATCGGCTAGCACATATGAATTTTAAATGACCTTTGAAATTTTGCCTCTTCAATTGCAAAGAGAGGAGGAGGAGGATACATGACCTTGAAGTGTTCTGCTGAGTAAATTTTGCTCCTTTTTCAGACCTTAGATGATGATGTGGAATTTAATCTGTGTAATCATGATACCATACCTGTAAGACAGTCTCTTCAGAGGTAAGTGAACAATCCTCAAACCAGTTATCTAAAATAGTTAGGTGGGGTTAGGTCAAGGATCATACATTTCTGTTGGCAAAAAGCAGGGAAGATTGAAACAGAATGCTTATTACTATATATCCATTTATTTTCCTCTTATAAAATATTAAAACCAATACAGATTCAAATATGTACAAAAACATCAGTAAAAACAATATAAAAGTCATGTTAAAATCCAAGTAACTAACCAATAGAATTAAAATGTTTAAAATTTAAGAAGATGAAAGTCAATCAAGATATCATACTACAGTGGTACCTCGGGATACGAAATACCCAGGTTACGAAATTTCCGGGATACGAAAAAATCCCATTGGAAATAATTGTTCCGGGTTACGAATGTTTTTTCGGGTTACGAAGAAAATTTTTGGTGCTTTTCGGCGCTTTTTCGCACGAAACGCGGCTTTTCCCCATTAGCGCCTATGGCAATTCGGCTTACGAAGGCTTTTCGGGTTACGAAAGCGGCCGCGGAACGAATTAATTTCGTAACCCGAGGGAGCAGTGTATAAAAAGTGCATTATAGTTACTTTGTAGAAGCCTGACAGAATAAAAAGTTTTTCTCCTGATGAAAGAACAGCAAGGAAGAAGCCACGAATAGCCTCCCTAGAGGAGAAGTTCCAAAGCCTTGGAGCAGCCACCAAGAAGGCCCTTTCCTTTGTTCCCATCAAACAAGTCTGAGGAGGTGATGGGGCTGAGAGAAGTAACTCCCTCTTGGATCTTAGAGCTTGGGCAGGTCGTTCTAGATGGTATGGTCTTTCATATAAACTGGACTCAAGTCTTAATAATAATAATAATAATAATAATAATAATAATAATAATAAATTTATTTGTGTTTCCCCGCCTCTCCCAAAGGATCGAAACGGGGTTACAGACTACTAAAATCAAATACATATGACATTCTTATAAAAGTACAAAAATATTACATCAATACAATCCATCAAACATCCACATCCAGGGGCAAGGTAGAATATTGTTGTCAACAAGCAAATTGGTCTCCACTCTTCGGGGGGGGGGGGGGGGCTTGGCAAAAGAGTACAGTTTTAAATCTCTTTTTAAATGTTTCCAAGGGGGTCATGAGACGGAGCTCCTCAGGAAGGCTTAAAGGGTATATAGATCATAACAAGTACTTTGAGTTGTGCTCGGAAATGACTTGGCAACCAATTGTAGCAGGGAATTGCATGCTCCCTGTAGCCAATCCCAGTTAATCTGGCTGGCTGCAGCTCTTTGGGCCAGCTGAGGTTTCTGTGTCCTTTTTAAAGTAGACCATATCACTGCTATCCAAAGGGATATAACCATGACATGTGATACCCAAGGGATGTAACCAAGACATCATGTCCAGATCAGATATCTCCAGGAATGGGTGTAGCTAGTACACTAACTGTAACTGTGCATGTGATTCAGTTCAGGGCTGAATCCAGGAGTACACCCAAATTGTAAACATTGTCTTCAGGGGGAATGGAATTCCATCCAGGACAGGCTGAATCTCTATTCCCTAATCTGCCAGGAGCATCTCTGTCCCAGTTTCAATCCCTTCTGCCATTACAGGGGGCTTTAAAGGCTAAAATGAGGCATGTAGAGGCTGTGTGCTATCTGGGTGGTGGAAGGGGATACCTTTGTCTGGGGGAACACAAGGAATCCACAGGCCCTATGGTGCCCATCCATGCCTTAAATACATCAGTTAGCTTTTCTTTTTTTCTGGATAGTGCTGGAAAGTATCCCAAAGGAATATTTGTTTCTCAATCTCATAATCAACCGAACCAAAATGCAAAAGTAACATTTCACAACAGCTGAAATTAAGGTTACTTATGAATATAACACATTCATATGATCTTACTGTTCTGCATCACAGATGGGAAAAAAAAGTACAGGGGTTTGTTAGCTCTCAGCTGAGATATATCAAGGCATGCTGATTATTTATTTATTATTTATGGTACAGTGGTACCCCGGGATACGAATGCGCCGCCTTACGAAATTTCCGGGTTACGAAAAAAAATCAATTAAAAAAACTGTTCCGGGTTACGAAGGTTATTTCGGGTTACGAAAGAAATTTTTGGTGCTTTTCGGTGCTTTTTCGCACCAAATCGCGGCTTTCGCTATTAGCGCCTATGGGGTTTCGGCTTGCGAAAGCTTTTCGGGTTACGAAAGCGGCGGCGGAACGAATTAATTTCGTAACCCGGGGTACCTCTGTATTTATACCCTGCCCTTCAGCCCTAAAGGCTCTCAGACCGGCTTACAATTATTATTATTTTTAATATGACAGTTCCCTGCCCTCAGGCTTACAATATAAAAAGACACAACACAAAAGGAGAAGGGAATGGTGATAGGGAAGGGATCAGGTCCAGCAGTTCTTCTCTCCCTCTGAGGCCTGGACCAAGGCAGATGGATTGGAGGTAGGGCTTGGCTTCTTATTCTAGGCCTGGCCTGATGGAGCTGGGCCTGCTTTCTCCCTCCATGACTGGATGGCACCAGATGGACTGAAGGGAGGGCTCGGCTTCTTAGCTCAGACCAGGCCTGATGGAGCTGGGCCTGCATCTCTCCCTCCATGGCCAGATGCTTATGAATCTCCTAGATGCATCAAGCTGGTTAGAAACGGAAGCCTAGATGAAGTAATCTTTAGGGCTCATTTAGCAAAGCTTCTTTTATACTGTGCGCCCTTCTTTTACATGGAGGATCCATTCCGGACCCCCCCTCCCCCCTTAAAAGAAATAGTGTGTATGCTCGAGACCCATTACAAGTACTGGGCGCACTGTACTATAAAAGAGATTGAATTGCTCAAGTCTTCTCTGCAACAGCCCATTGATAACACACATGGACAGAGATGTGAAGGTTTTTATCCATCAGTTACATCTTATGGAAGTACTAGCAGAATATGGAGTGCCCCCAAAAGTGGAACACACCTTTATGCAAAAGGATGAAGTCTGCTTTAAGAACATTGTGTAAGAGTACAGTCATCCCTCCATATTTGCAGCTTTGATATTTGCGGATTTGATTATTCACGGATTTCATTAATACGTTCTCTTTAGGACTGTCTAGGTCCTCCAGTGCAACTGTGTGGTCAACTTTAACTAAAAGTTGCACTGAAAGACCATTTTGTAGCTACTCCAGTGCCATTCTATGATCAGTGTATGTTGGACATTGACCACAGAGTTGCCCTGGAGGTCCTTGAGATTCCTAGAGAGGTATCCTCTCAGGTAAAAACAGTGTTTTTGTTGTTTGTGGTTTTTCCATATTCACGGGGGTCTTGTTCCCCTAACCCTAGCGAATATGGAGGGACAACTGTATTGACCATGAATTGTAGGAAGAATTACCACCTTGAAGCAGAACCCTCAGAATTCAGTGCAGTGCATACCCCACCTTGCAGAGCTAGGATTAGATCTAAGGCCATTTGATTTTGCAAGGATAGGCCTTAACTGTTTAGTTTTCATGGCTAGCTCCTCCGTCATATCAACAGTCTGGATCAGCGCACTTTCTAGCAGTCCTTGGAAGCGAATGACTGACTTTTATACTAAGCACACCTGCCTGTACTGCCAGATTTTAGTGACCCAGCTGCATGTCAAGATAAATAATAAATGGGCAGATAGGTTTTGTTTATGGTTATCGGTGGAGCTAGCCAGACCAGGTAACAGCTTCCTGACCTGTTGGGAAAAGGTTGGTGATAGGCTTTGTTTCCACATAGCCAGTGTACTCTATACCATGAGGGAAACTGTTCAGATACTCCATGTTCTATGCACAGTATAACTATCTTCGCTATATATTTGCGCATATAAAATTATAAATAAATATAATAAATAAAGCTCATATAATAAATTATGTGGCCTCTTTTCCTTGTTTTCTTCGTAGGGCTTTGCATCATTTATCTCGACTTAAAGGCCTGGTTGAAGATACAGTTTGCAAAGAAGAATCAAAAGAATTCACCAAGACATGAAGCATAAATTGTCATAACTTTGTATGTTGGGTAAATTTTGAATGCAGTTGAATGAGAAAATTTTTGGCATAGTGTAATTGTGGCCTGGACACTCTTCAGAATCTTTTAAGGAAGCACAGTATTTCTATAACTCTTCATTGTTTGAATAAATACATCTAAAACAGGCATGCATAAGTAGCACTTCGAACTGACTGGAATCTAATGGGATCTTCTAGCACTGAAAACATCTTCAGAAACATTCAGAAGAGCTGTACAGGCCTATAGAAGGAGATTACACTTGCCCAGTGGTACTTTTACCTCCTCTCCCTTCCGTATCACAAACAATTTTTAAAATTCCCCTCCATTTCATGTAGCACACTGGTGACTATTGCTGAGGAAGAAAACAAAAGTAAGGTTCTAATGTGGGTCCATGGAGTTTGTTTTATAATCTTTGATATTTGTGGTAACAGAAGCCTACATGCTGGGGGGGGGGGGGGAGGATAGTATTACATCAGTACAAATAGATTTTCTGTGCTCATCCTGTGGGAAATGGCCCCAGAAAATGAAAATGTTACCATAATATCACTGCAATATGTACTTTTTGTGAGTCAATATGATATTTGTTATGCACAAATGAAATAGACTTAAATGTTTGGTTGATTTGACAGTGCTGGAAGAAGTAATCCACTTTTCTCAGAATATAGACATTGCTCCCTGCCCTTGTAATCAAGCTCAGTATCATAAGATTAGATTTCAGCATAGGAAAAATATATCCAAGATGCGTAGGATGGCGCATCTCAGTTCTCTGGGAAAATGTGAGAGTCAAGCTGTGATGTCTAACACTTTTTGCTTAAAAGTGGCATGCTGTGTATGAAACTATGTTGAAAACCATCAGTTTTTGTACAGAGGTGGCTTCCAACACCTTTTCTTAAGAATGTGGACAGTTAAAACACAAAGGACAAGTGCGTTCATTATTACCTTTCTAAGGATGTTATAAAATGAGTGGGAAATTACAGAAGCACCCTTAAAAGTTTCAGAAGCAGAACATCTTTTGTTTAGGGTGGTGTACTGTCACCTCATTAGTTGTTCCAATTCTGATGGAATATTTTTTGTGATTAAATGCTAGTACAGCCAAGTCATTGTATTTCCCATTACCATGTATGGGTGTGAGAGCTGGACAGTGAAGAAAGCAGATAGGAGGAAGATTAATTCATTTGACATGTTGTGCTGGAGAAGAGTTCTGAGGATATAGTGGATGGCCAAAAAGACAAAACAATGGGATCCTAGAACAAATCAAGCCTGAACTCTCCCTGGAAGCCAAGATGACTAAATTGAGGATGTCAGTTTGGCTACATCATGAGAAGACACAACTCATTTGAAAAGACAGTGATGCTGGAGAAGGTAAAGGGCAGTAGAAAGAAGAAGACTGTATGCCAGATAGATAGAATCAATTAGGGAGACCACAAGCCTGAGCCTACAGGACCTGAGCAGAGAGGCAGAAGATAGGGGGACTTGGAGACATCTCATTCACAGGGTCGCTATGAGTCGAGGTTGACTTGAAGGCAGCTAACAACAACTGATTAGTGCAGGGCATTTGGCTATATTTTCAGTTAATGTGCACACATTAGATCCCTGAATTTCATTTTATTTTTTTACTTGAGTAATAGTAATGTTAAACTACTTTTAGTATGATCCTAAGCGCATCTACTCAGAAGTAAATCTAATTGGATTGTTAGGAACTTAATGCAATCCCAAGCACCCTTAATAATAATTAAGATTTCCTTCTCAGAAATATATCCTCTGTGATCCTAGTTCTCATTGTTCATTTGATCTGCAAGATGGCAGATATAATGATACACCTACCTGTGGTGTAAAGGCAATTTGACAATCTCTCAGTCAGATGACAACCTCCTAACTGGATGAGTATTCTCACTCTTCACTCATTTATTATATGCTATTATTGGAACAGCTAGCATTGTTAGATGCATCAGTGGAACACAACCTAAACCTGTTAACACATTTCTGTACATAAATGTGTAGAAAGTCTGGATAGTGAGGACAGTTGGGCCTAGTAGCATTACGAGAAAGTTCATCCAGAGCTGAAGTATGTCTATTGCTGAGGGGTTTTATGCACTGCTGTTTTCTTAATTCTGAATGTGTTGGATTGGACAAGAGAAGATTTGTAAATCTTTGTCACTGTACAGGAGAGGCTGGCTAAGAAGAAACAAGAGTTGATACAAAACACCATGATGGATGGTGGGTGGTTTTGGAATGGAAGGTAATGAGTTAGTGAAGGGTGTTTTGAGTTATTTCCTTCTTATTTTGTTGATACCAGGTTCTGTACATTTATTCTTCTATGATCTGGTTTTGCTTTGTAGTTGTGTGCCTTCAAGTCTTCTGACTTATGTTGATCCAAAGGCCACAGGGATTTCTTGGCAAGTTTCTTCACAGAGGGTTTGCCATTGCTGTTCTCTGTGGCTGAGAGACAGTGACTTACCCAAGGTCAGCTAGTGGGTTTACATGGTAGAGCCAGGATTCAAACCCTGGTCTTCAGAGTCATAGTCCCATGCTCAAACCACTTCATCACACTGGCTCCTTCTAGTTTTGTTAGATTCCAGCATTTCTACAATCTTGTAGAATCATTGAGAATCCTGAAGGAATGTTTTAAAAGCTCTTTCTTCATCCTCCCATTACACCTGCTGTCTTTTGACAAATGTTGAATTCAAACCCAATTAAGACAGACCTTTTAGCAGTTACATTCTCCATGATATTCCTCAAATACATCTAGAAAATAGTCCTTTTCTTCTACTCATGTATGCTTTTCTGAAATTTCCATGAAGTTGTTCAGGAGCCAAGTTATGTCTGGTTTAAGCACTATTAAGATAAGTATTTTTTTCTATAGCATTTTCGAAGACTCACTGCAACTATTAAGCTTTGCAGTTTTCCATACTTGCAGTTGACAGCGTAAACAGTAAAGCTGATCTGTTAAATCATAGAATAGATATTTGGAGAGATCAGGAACATCCAGTGCAACTCCCTTCTAGTGCCAAGGATCTACTGCTAAACTACTCTCAAGAGGTGGGCATCCAACCTCTATTTAGACACCTCCAATGAACAAAAGTCTATCAAGTTACGATATAATTGTTTTACTGTGAAAAAGTTCCTACCATCAGGAAAGTCCTTTTTCCCCCTCCATAAGTTGCCATCTTATTTCTTGTAATTTGAATATTGTTTTGGGCCTTGCCCTTTGAAGGCTAAGGGGCATATGCAATTTAATGTGTTTAAATTTTAAAGTCAAAACTTTTGTCTGTCATTTGAATGAATAAAGAACTACTTGTTTTTCATTCTAATGGTTGAGTCAGTTGGGTGATAGGCCTGTAGTTCATAGATTGTGTTTGGGGAATGTGAGCAGTATGTACGTCCTACTCACAAAAACATTAGTGTTGTGGAAATTTGTTTAATTTGTTTTTTGCAACGAAGAACAAAAACCTAAAACCTGCTGCATGATGCACAGATGTTGTATGTGTATTGTCTTTAAATGTCATGCTGTGCAGATACCTGCACATCTACTAAACAATCTTCAGTGCATTCTTTGAAAGGGAAACCTGGCTGCATTTGAGAAGACAATGAACCATGAATGTGATGTCCATATAAAGCTTACTCTGACCCTATACAGACAGGCCAAAATAAAGCTGCTTCAGGTCACTGTGGAGGTATGGTGTTTCAATGATGCATGCATCCTAAGCGTCTGGAAGCTGCACCAAAGCTGCACTCCAGTCCTTAGAACTGGAGCGTGGCTTTGGTGTGGCTTCTGGACTCTTAGGACGCATGTATCATTTAAATAGCATACTTGCAAAGTGACTTGAAGCAGGTTTATTTTGGCCTGTCTGTATCAGGCCTCTGAAAAAAAATCTAATCCACAGCCAGACAAGGCTTAAAAAACTTGCCAGTATTCATCAGGCAGTATCCTAGTGAATCTCAGAAATAAGGGACAGACAGCAAGGGGAGGCTTTTTTCATGCCCTGCTTTTGAGCTTCCAAGATGTCTGACTGGTTACTGAGAGAGGCATGAGATTTATTTATTTATTTATTTATACATACCCTGCTCTTCAACCAAAAGGCTATCAGAATAGCTTACAAATTGTTAATTAGACATTTTCCTGCCCTCAGGCTTACAATCTAAAGAGACAAGACACAAAATTGACAGTGCTATATAAATAAAGGTTAATAATAATAATAATAATAATAATAGGAGACAAAAGGAGAACAGTGGGGAAGAGGAAAAGTCCAGCAGATCTTCTCTCCCTTGAAGGCCTGGGCCAAGGCAGATGGACTGGAGGGAGGGCCCTTCTTCTTACTCTGATTAGGCCTGATGGAGCTGGCCTGCCCTTCTTTCCCTCTGGATGATGGTGAATGGAGGGAGGATTATAAAAATAATCAATAAACTACAAAGCAAGGAAACAATGGCCGAACATGGGAGCATGGAAACATATTCCAGTGGTATTTCTATGAATAAGTCGCTGCATGCTGCTAGGACTACCTTGTGAGCATGAAATTTCTGCTCCTCTGCAATGAGGGTAATATCACAGAGACTTGCGTCACTTCTTTGCTGGTTCAGAGCAGCCAAAACAGCATTGTTATGAGAGCTGGATTAGCAGATTCTCTGCCCAATCAGCATATCCTGAACACTGAGGCACACCTCTGATGGCATGCTTCAGCTTTAATCTTCTGAACCTCTAGCTCCTTAAAAATGTGTAACACATTTCAGATATGGACTTTCATTGAGCTCTGGCTGCCCACTCTGAAGAGCAGAATGTTGTACCAGACAGGCCTTTTGTCTGATCCAGTCGAGCTGTTCTTGTATTCTTAACACAAATCAATAATTTAGAAATTCTTTCCAGAATTGTCATACTTTCCCACCAAGGCTCCTGTGTCCATTATAGATAAAGGTTAAGCAAATGAAGTAGAGTGCAGAAAGTTATGCCTGTTGAATTTAACTTCGTAGACCCTTGGTCTGATCCAGGAAACTATTATGTTAGTGGGGATAGTGTTTGTACAATAAATAAACAGGTGCTTCAGCCAAACAATAGAAACAAGAATTTGACTGGAGATTTACAACTTATATGATACAAAAAGTGGGAGGGAGGAAAGGAGAAGGGAAGACCAAAGAAGATACTCAATGCATCTTCAAAGGATAAATTATTATTTCATCAACAGCATCAGTTTTTCTACTGAGCGAAAAAGCTACATGATGTAAGTAGCTGTTTAAAAACAAACTGACACACAGGCCACACTCATAACCTTTGTTTTACCATAAGGGCTTGGAAGATGTAGTGAACTGGGGCTCTGCCATGAGGCAGATGGGTTTTGGAGTCCTTGGTAGCATCATGGTTAATGGTTGGTGACATAGAAAGGTTAGTTTTTTTGTGGGTTTTTCAGGCTATGTGACCATGTGCTAGAAGAGTTCCTGACGTTTCGCCAGCATCTGTGGCTGGCATCTGAAAATGCCAGCCACAGATTCTGATGAAACATCAGGAAGAAACTTCTAGAACATGGCCACACAGGCTGAAAAACCCAAAAAAACTATGGATGCCGGCCATGAAAGCCTTCGACTTCACATAGAAAGGTTAATTTGTAGTAATGCCTGTTCTGGATACTTTTTGCATCAGCTTGCCAGTTTGACACAGAACTGACTGAGGGAGTGAATTTCCTTGTGTTATTAAACCGCTTGTGCAATGAGTCTCACTTTTGCACTTTGATTTTCTTTGTTTGCTTTTCCACTCTGTAACTCTTGCAAGTCTATCTTTCACCAGCACTCCAGCCCAGGGGCTCCCAGTGATGGGGAATTGGATTGTCAGACAGGATCAGGAATGGCCTGGATAGGCTTAGTTTTTTAGGAGCTCAAGTCCACCATTGGCTGTGAGGGGATGCTGGACCCTATGTATTTTGGTGCTGTATACCATCTACTGCATTATTTGCCATCCACATCATTTATCTAATAGCATAATGTGTCTTAGTATTGGGTAACAAATGAAGTATTGGGGAAGCTAGGAACTAAAACCAGTTCCAACAGAGAGCTTGGGTTGAAAATAAGAATTGACCTAAGCCTTATTTAAAAAGATTTTACAAAGTGTCATTACATTATAGAAAACCTGTCAATCATCTGACAACCAAACTACAATGTAAATTTATGCTGAGAAACTGTCATAAGTATAAGAGAGCTCAGAGGTGAATTAAATGAGGGCTCATTGCTGGCATAAGTTTCTAATTCTGGAGCTTAATATTGAAGTAAATTAGATACATATGCTCCTGAATGTGTTCATGGTGCATTTCTCACACAATCACATGAAAGCACTGAAAAGAGGGGATGCTGTTTTGCAGTGCAGCACTGTAGTTGCTAAATGGTCCTTTGACTTGTCACTGCATTAGATCTTTGCATGTCAGTGTGTGCTGCTCTTGGGCAGTACAGTCGGCCCTCCTTATACACGGATTTTTTATACACGGATTTAAGCATACACGGTTTGAAAATGTTCCAAAAAAGTATAAATTTACCTTGATGTTCCATTTTTTATTAGGGACACCATTTTGCTATGTCATTATACTTAATGGGACTTGAGCATACACGGATTTTGTTATACACGGGGGATCTTGGAACCAAACCCCAGTGTATAACAAGGATCCACTGTATATCAGCCATAAGGACCATTAAGATGTAGAGGTTGGAGCACTAGGTTTAGATCTGTTTCAGTACCCTACTCAGGTATGAAACCCACTGGGGGGCCAGACAAAGTGGTTATGGGTTTAAATTGGGTGGTGATGGAAGAAATGAATTTCATATGCTTCCCCGAGTTCCTTGGTGGAAAAGCAGTTGCAGGTGTAGGAAACAGACTGTGGAAGGGCTATAAGTTGGTGATGGAGCACATACTTCACCTGTAGAAAGTTTCAGATTCAATTTCATTACAGGTAGGGCTTGGAAGACTCCTAGAGAGCCAGTCAGTGCAAACAGTAGTAAGCTAAATGGGTCAGTGTTCTGACTTAGAAGGTAGATTCTTGGGTTCCGAATAATGGGCTCAAATAACTGCCCACTTTTTTTTCTAGTCCTGAGGAAAACAATAAGTTGTGTGTGTGACTGTCACCATGCGCACTATGTAAGAATGTAGAATTGATATAGGATATTCTGGTTGGCTGAGGGAGTCCAATGAATATGAGGATGCATTCACACAATAAGTAGCAGTTTTCTAAGCAAAAGAAGTGACCCCTCTCCAATGCAACTTGGATTGCATCTTGGATTGGTTCAAATGCATCTTGGATTGATATGCCATGTGATTTGTTAGGTGGTAAAACAACCGAAGTGCAAACTCGATTTTGACTGCTATGTATCTGAACCAGACTGATTGGTCAGCTAATTAAGGCTATTACAAAATATGACATTCTTTCAGACCTGAGAACGATACACTTGGGAACCTATGCCCTCCCAAATGTTGCTGAACTCCAACTGCCATCATCATCTCTCATAACGCTTAATTATTCTTCACACTGACTAGGATGAGTGAAATGAGCATAATGGCCTATATGCTATGGATTATGTTGGCAAGCACATGGGGAACAGCCTGATTTCCATCATTAGGATTATGGAATCAGAATACTGTATGTGGCTTGCTATATATTGTTGTGTACCTTCAAGTTGTTTCCAATTTACTGCAACCCTAAGGCAAACCATATCATGGGATTTTCTTGGCAAGTTTTGTTCAGAGGAGGTTTGTCATTCCCTTCCCCTGAGGCTCAGAGCATGTGACTTACCCAAGGTCACCGAGTGCATTTCATGGCCAAGTTGGGAATCGAACCTTGGTCTTTAGTATCATAGTCCAACACTTAAACCATGGAGATGGACAAAATGAATTGCCAATATCTCTGGAAAGAGAAAATCCATAGTGTAGAAATTGACTCCGTATTTGAAATCAGGCATGAATGCACTTTTCTTGGTACAATGATTATTGAGTGATGCCACAGCATTGGCCTCATCCCCAAATGTCCTTTTGCTGATTCAGTCATCTAAAGTGCCAAAGTGTTCACGTGAAGAGATGTTTATATTTTGACAATTGAATTTAGGGATCCCATTCACATGGAACCCTACACATAAGCAGCTGTTTGTAGATTTTCACTGCAGGTTCTCATAGTCCAGGCATGGAACCAACACCCCTGGTGATAGGCATCCACCCAGTACAGCCCATTCCATGGTAATTTCATGAAGCACCCTTTGGGACAATAAGGAGTAAAAGAGCTCATGAAAACTGGTCTTTTGAGATAAATCAGTTGTGATGTAGGATAGAAGGAAGACTTGAAAATATACAGTGGGCACTTGGTATCCACTGGGGTTTGGCTCCAGGACTCCCGTGGATAACAAAATCCATGGATGCTCAAGTCCCATGAAATATAATGGCATAGTAAAATGGTGTCCCTTATATAAAAGGATAAAATCAAGGTTTGCTATTTGGAATTTGTATAAATATTTTCAAGCTGTGGATGCTTGAATCTGTGGATAAAAAACCTGTGGCTGAGTGTATTTTAAAGTTAGAATCATTTTCAAATTAGAATTAGAATATACTATTTCTAAAGGTGGATGTACTTTGCCTATTTTTAAAAAAGAATAATTCATAATAAAAATAAAAAAGCATCTGAATCAGATTGCAGAATCTGTCTTGTTTCTTGTGCACGTAGCTGTACAAGAAACAAGATTTTCTTATCTACACATGTTTTAGGATGAAGGTTGGCGGAATGAATCCTCATCATTCCAGCACCATCCTAGAATGTGGGTTTAGCCTTTGGGTTATTGTGATTTTGTCTGAATTTGAAGAAAGATATTGTTTTGTAAGATTTTCAGTTGTTTTAAACTGTTTAATATGCTTTTTACACTGTTTAAATTGTTCTCACTGCTTACAATTTAAAATGTTTAGATTGCTTCAGTGTATTCTATTGTATGCCACCTTGAGATGGCACAAGGATGATGAAAGCATTTCCACCATGCTTGTAAATCCTTGGGACCCCTCCAGAGTTTTGCAAACATTTACAACAAGTTTGAAAAACTCAAGAAAAAATGTTTCCCCCCAAAAGTTTAAATAGGGGTTAGGGGCATTTCCACCACATTTGAGGCCCAAGTAATGTCTTTTTGTTGCGACATAGGAAGTGCATAGGAAGTGACTTCTGCTCACTTAACTGTTTTTTAAAAGGTCTGTCCTGGGTATAACATGGAAGGTCACAAAACATGGTGAAAATGCCCAGCTTTGTTCCCTAAAGGGCATTTGTGGGTAAACAATTATTATTATTATTTATGGGAGTGGGTGCAGTGGGGGTGTGGCCCTCCAAGTTTTCTTTGGAACCCAATGTGGCCCCTTAACTTTCCCCAATTGCCCACCCATGTCTTATAATATAGAGCAGGATATAAATGTTTTTTTAAAGTAGATTAATAACTGAATATTGATGGAAATTTGTACATTATCTAAAGGTGGTAAGCCCCATTAGTAAGCATAAGGAGGGATTTCAGGTGACTGGACGATACATTTCAGTTAACATCTTTATTGCCAGGAAGCTTGTGGTTTTCCATGTGGTTATTTTCTATGTGGTATGTGTGTACATTTAACAATTGTGGTTCCGTCAACTGAAACAAAATAAGTCTGAATTAAGAAATAGATTGTCATCTTGGGATCCTTCCTGATAAAGAAACAGTTTTCATTAAGAAAGGGGATATCCTGGGTTGCAGCCTGTTCCAGTCCATAGTTATGGTAGTTTTCCATTGCTGTACATGTATTCTAAGGAAAGCAGTTGCTTCCTTCCACTATTGGAAAGTACTGGGCACATATATAACATAACTTTGGATTTTACTTTGGGTGCATGCGATGGATAACACAGGATTTGAGCTGCAGGAAGAGAGACCCACCAGTTCCTCAGCCAAAACAGAGAGGACAAAACAAGAACACCCTGTAAGTTGCATTTGTAAAATAACTAGAAAGCTATCCTGGTTCTGTATGTAGGATCCAGTCTAGAAACAATATACAGAGAAGTTAAAGAATCCTGAGAATTACCCCCAAAAGAAGTTCATACAATTAGTTCATAACAGAGCCAACCCCAGAGCAGAAATAATAATTATTAATAGTGCCACTCTATTCTGCTTTGGTCAGGCCTCATCTGGGCACCACAATTCAAAAAGGATGTTGAGAAACTGGGGCATGTCCAAAGGAGGGCAGCTGAAATGGTGAAGTCTGGAAGCCATGCCCTATGAGAAATGAATTAGGGAGCTGGGGATGTTTAGTCTGGAGAAGAGATGGTTAAGAGGTGATATGATAGCCCTGTTTAAGTATTTGAAGGGGTGTTACAGTGACGATAAAGCAAGCTTGTTTTCTGCTGCTCCAGAGAATAGAACATAGAACAGTGGATGCAAGCTACAGGAAAAGAGTTTCCATCTCAACATTAGGAGAAACTTCCTGACAGTAAGAGCTGTTGATAGTGGAAGACAATCCCTAGGAGAGAGGAAGAGTCTACATCTTTGGAAGTCTTTAAAAAGGGGCTGAATGGCCATCTCTTGGGGGTGCTTTGATTGAGATTTCTTGCATGGCAGGGGTTGGACTGGATAGCCCTTGTGGTCTCTTCCAACTCTGATTCTAGATTCTATGATTCTAATTTTATATAATCATCATCATCATCATCATCATCATCATCATCATCAAAAACTAACAATGACTTATATAATATATTATTAATATATATTAATTGATTGATTTAATTCTGTTCTTAGGAGAGCATGCTGAGACTCATTCACACTGCATAATTATAGCACTGTGACTCCACTTCAACTGACATGTTTCCATCCTTTGGAATCCTGGGATTCACAATATAGAATTCTCAACCTGAGAGTTCTGGTGTCTAACTAAACTACAAATTCCAGGATTCCACAGGATGCAGCCATGGTAATTAAACTGGAATCATAATGCTATAATTGTATAGTGTCAAAGGGCTCCTGGATTTTGCACATAGAGTTCTCCTGCATGGGGAATGCACCACCCAACAGGAGACTGCTACTGTATTTTTCTTCCTTCCATTTATATTGTACCCTTCCTTTCCAGAGGTTAAAGCAGTGGAAAGTCTTTGATTTTATTTTCACAGCAACCTGCAAGTTAGATTAGAGTGAGAGATACTGACTGGGCCAAGGTCAATCAGTGAGTTTCATGGCTGAATGGGAATTTAAACCCATGCCTTCCCTATTTTAGTCTAGCATTCTGACTACTACAATATTGCTAGGTGGAAATCTGGTTCATATCAGAAGCTGATAAACGAAAGAGCAAAGTAGATGCAGCAAACGGATATGTCAAAAAGTGCTATCCTGAGGGAAAAAGAAACTTATGATTTAAGTAATTGGATCTCAGCTACTGATATTCATAATCATACCATTCCTTTTGAGGATACAGAAAGTAAGAATTACAAGTCTCTTGTAGCTCTTTTCAGCATCCCAGATGTATACAATGTACAACACATGTTTCAAGTAGCTTTAATTAGTGAAACATCCATGATTATGATAGGTGAAGGGAGAGGCCATATAATGCACCACTTGTGTTTTTCTCATTATGGGAATTGTTGCCGTTTATTTCACATGAGAGATATGATGGGACCTTAGGACACTGTTACGGTGTGAATGGAGTGTATCCTGGCATGAGGACTGGTTGTGCTCTTTCTCAACTGCAGTCTGGAGAAAATGACAATTTGTCCTATCTAATTAAGTGGATAACACTATGTTGGTTCTATCTTGGGGACCTTTCTCACTACACAGTTATAGCATTATGATTCCTCTTTAATTGCCATGGCAGCATCCTATAGAATTCTATGTTTTGTAGGTATTGATTTTATTTTAGGTGAGACACTAGAATTTTCTCACTGAGACTTCTGAGTGTTTTTTTCCTGAACTGTAAAGAAACCCTAACAACCAACAGCCAAGAAATCAGAAGAAGATTTGGACTTTGGAAGGGCAACCACATAAGATCCTCAACTGGAAAGTTATATCACTGAACACCAAAGTAATGCTTGTTCATGTCATCGTATTTCTGATTTCTATATATGGTTGTGAAAGCTGGACAGTGAAGAAAGTTGACAGAGAATCAAGTCACCTGAAATGTGCTGGATGAGATTTCCAAGGATACAAGGACTGCCAAAATGACCAATAAATGGGTGCTAGAGCAAGTCAAGCTTGAAGTCTCTATTGAAGTCCAAATTGACTAAATTTGAGACTATTGTACTTTAGGTATTATCTGGAATGGCATAACTCATTAGAAAAGATGGTAATGCTTAGTAACGTGGGATGCAGTAGAAAAAGTAGAAGACTGGTTTATAGATGCATAGACTCAGTCAAGGAGGCCACAGCCTTGACTCTGTAAAACTTGAATAGGATTGTTAGAGCATCTTGAAGAGCTCTCATTTGTAGAGTAGCCATAGGCTGAAGCCAACATGATAGCACTTAACAATGGCAAACTGCAAATCCCAGGATTTCCTAGGATGTCGCCATAAGTTGGAAATGACTTGGAGGCACACAACAACAACAAAGGGCTCTTGGTCAAGCTAGTATGGGACAAATAGATGAATACTATGGAAGTAGCTTTTCAGATGTATTGGTGGAAATCTGTGTGCTGCATTGCATTGAATGATAATGAACTTTGACTATGAGAATGAGTCTAATATCTCCCTGAACTAATTCCACCTTTTCCCCACAAACAGGAGTCTGGGAGCTGTTCCTTCTGCTTTTTTTCCCTCCAGTGTTAGCCAAACCTTGCTATGCAATCTGAACTCAGATTAGTTGGTGGACACAACACAGCTTTAAAATACATATTATGAAGCTAGCAGGTTCTGTGCTCCCCCCTCTTTTTTTTAATCTTAGGCCAACCTAAGATTTTCTCTCTTCACATTTTCTCTCATAGTTGTTGGGAGGAAAATGTGGAAAGGGAAACAGCCATGTATGCTGCTTTGAACATTACTGAAATAAAATCAGGCTATAAATATAACTAGCAACTAAATGAACAAACATTAATAATTTTTAATGTTGGTAGAATTCAGAGACATAGGGCCTAAACAGACTGCCCTAAAGAGGTGGTATCATGCCACCCCTTTCAGTGCTGGATCAGGGCCAAGGCAACCGCCCTGATCTGGCGCTTTGCCAGCTCTAAAATAAACCGCAAAATGCAGCTCCTTTTGGAGCCAGAAAAAAGGCACCCTTGCCATGGTGGTGGCACTTTTGGCACTCCTTTCAGCATGTGGTGTATGAAAGAGTTTTGTGATGCCACCCACTGTGTGGTCAGGCAGGTGGTATGATGCTGGTGTGGAGGCATGCCCCACACCAGCACTTCAAGCTGGTCTGTTACAGCCCCATAGTCATTTTAGTCTGGAATGGCAGTATGCAAAGGAATCCTCTAGCATTTTTTAAGCAAACTGTGGTTGGTTACAGACCTGCCGTTTGGGGCGGCCTGCACCCGCCCCTTTCCCTGCTGTATTGGGGCCTCAGCTGCCAGACCGGCAGCCTCCGAGGCCCCAATCCGCTGCTTTCCAGGCTGCGGGGAAGCGGCAAAAGGCCGCTTCCCCATGGCTTGGAAAGGGGTATCCTTGGGGCTTCAAGCCCCAAGGACACCCGGCGACGGGGGGGGAGGAGAAAGGGGCCGCTTGGTCCCTTTCTCCTCTGCGCCGCTGGCGCAACCATCTGAAGGCTACGCCAGCGATGCAAACTCCAGAAGGAGCTCTGTTTCGGAGCTCCTCTTACACTGCGTAAAGGGCACTCTAAGCGCCCTCGCGCGGCGCAAGGACATCACGTCCGCGCCGCCTCGTTTGGAGGCGGTGCGGTCGTGACATCATAATGGTGGTGGCTGTGTGGAATGGCCACCGCCATTTTGTGCGCACTCTGCGCATGCTAGGGCTGGAAGCGTCCGGAAAGGACGCTCCTTTCTAACCTTAGCACACATGGAGTGCACACTTTTAGGCCCGTCTGTAACGGGCCTGTGTGAAAGAGGTAGCATAAACTGATCTGAGGAAGTAGGCCAAGTCTACAAAAGCTTATGCTACAACTTCTTTCATACAGTTAGTCTTATAGGTGCTACAAGATCCCATTGCATCTTAAATGTTGGGTTTTGGATAACATGTTGAAGTGCAATGACACTAAAGTACAAGTATAAAGTTTTGATCTCTTTGTGCCTATGCTGGAAGAAAAGGTTGGAAAGACTTGGAGGAAGACATAATGTTGAATTGGTTATGTCTGAAAGCAGGTGATGACTTCTCCAGAGCCACCTAATGATCTCTATGTCAGATGGATCTGCAGTTTTGAATTAGCTAATATTCGTTTGTCTGCTTGCTCAAGCAGTTTCCTAAACAGGTTGGGCAAATTTAGTCAGACCAAAATTTAAGCAATAGTGTTTAATGTCAAAGCCAAGAAGCGCAATGGAAAGAGGAACTTTTGCATGGAGGAACAGGACAAAACCAACAGATCTGGATCCTAAATTTCCTCTCCCCAAAACAGCAAATCCACACTATTTTTAGCAATGTAATACTTGCAAATTAAAAACTACCCCATGCTTACAACTGCAAAATTAACAATGCGGATAACTTTTTACGGTATTGGTTATTTTTAATGTTGGCTGTCCTTTGTCTTTAGAAGCTGACTGCCTAAAATTCAACTCATGAATCTTTTCTTGGCATGGAGATTCAGTGATAAGAAAAGGTATTATCAGCTGAAAGTATTCAAATTAGGTATCTAGTAAAGATATTGGAGCCCTGCCAGAAAAAGAAGGTGGTAACACCTATTAAATCTGTTTTAAATAGGTTGTCATCTCCTTACCCCATATATTTAGTCATGCAGGTGTGTGATAAGGTAAAATGGTCAGCTATTACCCAAATCAAACTGAAGGGTGGTTAATTAGTAAAAGTCAGTCAGCAGCTCTCAAGAAATTCCTTTATCTTCAGAATGTCAATGGTACATTTTCCAGATGCTGTTCCATTTCTAGCAGAAATTTAGATGCTGGAGGAGAAAAAACTTTATACTCCTTCCATTTACTTTTCTTTCTTTGTATACCTTAATGGCTTCAGAATAATGGGTGGGAAGAGAGAGAGACTGCTACTGTATTGCAATATTACACATTATTCTTGGATGCATGGCTTGCTGTATCATGTGTGTGTGTTTTACAGTGTAGATCCCCAAAATGTGATTTATTTTTTCTGACATCTCTTCTAAAAATGAAACCTGTTCATGACGTGATGGGACATTAGTGCATTTGCCTTTCCTATTTACAGATATAAATATTTAGGACCTTAACAAGATGTATCAGGGTCTCTGTCGCCCACAAAAGAAGCTCTCATTCCTAAATTGATAGAGACCTCATGTTTTCATGGAATCATGCTGTTTTCTTCATAATCTTGTTATCAACAGTCATTGGAGGACTGTATTAGTATTGTTCTCTTTGTCTCTTGGTAGACTTGGCTGCTAATTTTTCCTTTTTTTATTATTTCTTTATTGGTGAAGAAAAAGAGCCACTGGTCCATGCTCAATATTTTTCTGGTGTGCCTTTTGGCCTGTACTATCACCACATTGGTGGGAGTGTTAATTGTGTCCCTGGTTTGTGTCAGCAATGCCGGCTTTAAAGTAGAACCAAAACCAGAACTGAATGTAGAAAAACGTGAAGCCATTGCTGGGGAAACACCGAGAACATCTCCATACCAAACTCAGGTGGACCTGAAATTCCAGTTTCTCCATCATCTCAGCAAGTCCAAGGTAGAAATTCAACTATTTCTCAGTCCTTGTTCTGCACAGGATCAGTGGGCTTAATTTTAATTTTGCTTCTGTTGTATAAGAAAATAAAGAATTCCACTATATACACTTGGCCCAGTATGAGACACTTCAACATGTGCAGTGTTGCAGTGGCCACTTGCTTGATGTATATTTCCAGTTGTATTGCAATATAAGTGTGGAATTCTGCACCATTCAGGCTGAAGCCTGTGGTATCACTTACACACACCATTCAACAGTTTCTAAGACACAGTGAGCTTTTCTGTTTGCAGTTGCATGGTAAAACCTTCAGTACTTTACATGATCTTGGGGTCTTCTCACTATGCTAGATGGGGCATAGTTAATTTTAGGATATCTATTTATCAAGATCCACAACAAGTCCCTTTGGTAATTCTACTTCAAACGCATGCAAGAAGTAGAAAAAGTGGTCCAAAGAACCTGTAAAATTAATAGTTGCAAAAGCAAATGATACTTATCTGCTTAACCAATCCACTTAAAACAAGCTGTTACTAGTCAGAATAGACAACCAGTGGATGTTGCCATTATCAAATCTGGTCATTGGCCTAATTTCTAAGAGTCAAATTAACATGTATACATTTCATACACACCTTTTAAACATTTTTTCAACTATCAGCTACAAAGAGGATTGGGCTTGTGGCCTATGCGGAGAGTGATTAACCCTTTCCCTATACCCTACACTCCCTTGAAAACCCACCACCATGAACATTTCCTCAACATTAGAGGTTTTTTTTTGGGGGGGTGTACTACCTTAATCGAATAGTTTCGGATCATGTCCCCAGCTCCTAGTCAACATTCTGAAAGGGATGAACAGAATTGACCAAGTATTGATCAGTGCCTAACAAAGATGACAAGGGACTAGGGTCCCCTCCCTCCCTGAAATCAAAGGTTGGCAGCCATATTCAGGGTGGAGATCTATGGGCCACCAAGAACCATTTTACATTTAAACTTGTATGTAATACACTTGCCAATGCTACTGTGCTTATATGGCTTTCTAGAAACATGAGTTTCCAGGTGGTACTATTCAATGGTCTAGATTTCGAAAGAATGTGAAAGAATACCAGAATCAGGAAGAAATGGCATTTGGAAGAAGCATCAATGCTCAGCGTTCCAAGATGTCCTTTGGAACCTTACAAATCAAGAGCCAAGGGTTGCGGGCACCACACTGGCATTTCAATGCCAATGAGCATGGCTATCTCTTAAAGGTACAGCTTTGGTTACTTATATAACTTTTTTAAAATGCCTTTCTGACAGAAAGATACCTAAGGCAGATAGTAGTGATAATAACATAAAAACAAAATGCTGACCCTCTCTTGTTCACACTCACACTCTCTTGTTCACATTCACACTTGCATTTATTGGTGTGGGGAAGCCCTCCAAAATTTGGAATGTTTGGTTGATTGGCTGGTTTAAAATAAAACTTTTTTTACTCAAAATGCCATCTGGATATGTGGAAAAAATTCTGCTATGTTCCACCTCTCCATGCTGATTTATACCAGGGATGTCTTTTTTCAAAATTTCCAGAGCCTTTCTATTTTAGAGAAAGGCATGCCCTCCATCATTCCACAGATGATAGTTGGGACATTTGTAGCCCATCAATGTCAGAATGTAGTCAAGGTGGCAAAAGTTATTAATGAGGAAGAACATAAGGAGAGGCTGCAGCAGTTTGCTTTTGTTTGAGCCAGCAGGGAAGGGCAACATTCCACCTCTTCATCTCCTCTCCCTCTTGCTAAATTAACTGAGCACAAACAACGTTTGCACTTTGAACTCAGTTTGAAGCAAATGAAGTATGTTGAGGAGAAAGGGGTAAAGTGGGAAGAGGAAAGAGAAACTGGGGCATTCTAAAGGTGGCTGAAAAAGTGGGATGATAGAGGATTACAGTAGGACCTTGTTATCCACTTGGGTTTGGTTCCAGGATCCTCCATGGATAACAAAATCTGTGGATGCTCAAATACCATTAAATATAATAGCATAGCAAAATAGTGGCCATTATATCAAATGGCACAATCAAGGTTTGCTTTTTGAAATTTATACTTTTTTGGAAAATTTCCAAGCTGTGGATGCTTGAATCTGTGCATAAAAAAATCAGTGGATAAGGAGAGCCAACTGTAATTGGAATTGTTCCAGCCAAATTTAGATAGTTGGAGCAAATGGCCTAAAACAGTCAGGGAAGGAGACATGGCAAAATTCCTGTGTCTACTAGGGAGTGGAGAGTACGGGGACATTTTGAGTAAAGCAATGTTGTTAGATTATCATATATCAAGTTTTGACATGAACATGCCTATTCTTTCTCTACATGTGTATTTCAGGGCACTGCTTGGATAGGCGTGGTTGATGCTGGTGGAAATACAGTTACCACATACAATGTCACAGCAGGCCAGATCATTTTCTTTCCTCGCAACACACTGCACTGGCTCAAGAATGTTGGAACAGAAGATTGTTTGTTCTTGCTGTTTTTTACAACCCACGAAGAGCTACAGACTCTGGATATGGACGATACATTTTTCTCAACACCTGAAGACATTGCATCAAGGTCATTAAAGGTTTGTGAAAAGGGCTTTCCACATTACAGACATAATCTCAGTTTAAGCCTCTGACAAAGAAACTCCTGTTTATAAAGTCTTTTTGTGCCTGCCTATTTCCCTCTTTTCTTCCTTGTCTTCTGTTTAGTAGAAATTTTTAACAGCACCACTATTGGGAGAATGGTGAACAAGGGCTGGAGAAACACAAACGTTTGGTGCCAGGAGGTTGCAGCAGCATGCCTGTGGCAAACAATGCAGTAAAGCTTGTGCTGGCAAAGAATGAGATTTTGCTGTAGCCGATCCTACTGTAGCTGTGTGTGACTGTCTATTGCAGGCAAGGTAAAAAGCAGCTACATCCAGAATCTCTTGCTGAGATTTGCAAACAGCAAAACAGAGAGAAAGGAAGTAAGCAGCTAAGCCTGCCTCCCCAGCATGTCATAAAAGCATAAATCTAGCCACTAAAACTGAAACCATAAGAAAACTGGAGGCTGGTAAAAGAAAAGAAAAAATCCCTGGATGCATTTTTGGAAGAAATGTTCACATGGTCCCTAGAAGGTTCAAAATATTATTGGCACAGTACAGACCGCAGAGAAACGACGGCCTGCCGGTGCCTGTTTTTACTCCGGAGGGATGGCACAGCCCCCAAACCATGCACCATCACTCCGGAGTAAAAAGAACCCAGAAAAACTGGGTTCTTTTTGAGCCACTAGAGTGATGTCGCGAATGCGCCAGTAGCGTACTTGTGATGTAATTGGCACAGCATAGCATGCGGATGCTATGCATCCATTACGTCATAATGGCAGTGTCTGTGTTCACGGGACGCTGCCTTTATTGTGCCGCCGGCACGTTTTTGGGTTAGGGACTATGCTGTTGCCGCGCGGTCCCTAACCCTAAAATTGGCGCCAGCACAGTGCTTTTGTGTCGTCTGTACCACACCTTTGTTTCCTTATGTGGAGCTTTTCAGACTTGGCTGCCCCTCTCCCCCACAAACACATACATATGCAGTTTTTTAGTGCTAAATATAAAGTTTACTAAAACATGTTGAACTGCTCTTCTTTTTTGTGATACAGTAACCTATCCCTATTCTTTACATGTCATTTTTACCTCTGGTACCAAATTTTCTATGAAAGAAATTATGCTCATGAATACATGTACTTTGTTAATGGAGATATAGCATTATCATCATCATCATCATCATCATTTTATGGATGATGAGATTTTCATTATGAACATATGGTTATCGGTAAGCTGTCACACAAACATTTCCTTCTGTGTAGTATATGAAATGATTCCTTTCAGCCTTTCACAAAAACTGACAAGTTTCTTCATGGTTCATTTGAGTGCATGATAGGAACCTTTAAAAAGAAATGGGGAAAAAATAACTACATTTTTTAACTTGGTCTTGGCCTTTGTTTCTTCCCACTCTCTTAAAAACCTAATTTGTATTTTGATAGCTGAACCTATTTTTCGTTCATGGTTTAATTCATTAAATGAAATATGTTTTTTGTGCTCTTTCAAGCCTCAAGGTGGAGTGAACTTCATCAGGACATTCCAGAAACAAGTAGAAGACCAAGCTATCAACCTTCCACCCAACCTAGCAGAGCTTGTTCAGAACACTGACTATAAGCAGTCTGCAGACAATCTTGTGTGGCGGTACTTCTTTGATCTCAAAGGTACTACAGACCAAGATGGGATGTCATTCTGGTAGACCTTTGTATCTGGACTGTTAGCTGTACAGTTCATTTCAGCTGAGGAACCAGATCCAGTCATAATTGGACTCACCAAGGGGAGCATTTTTCCAAAGTTCTGGTACAGTAGGGGCCAGTGACATCGCTATTATGTCATACAGAACTTTAAAGCTTATCTACATGGGTGATTTACTTCAAATTCTCCATGGACTTGCTGCATTCTGTTCACACAATGCAAGGCCAAAACCCTAAATCAGGTCTTGACTGTCTTCATGATGCCGGCACCCAATTTGGGGCTTCCTCCCCCAACCTGCATTTAAATAATTCACCTTTTGCTGCAGAGTTTCAGCTCCCTTTGCAGTGACAACAGCAGCTACCGTTTTACCTGCAGTCCCTGCAAGTTGCCCAGCACCACTGTTGCAGGCACAAGTCAGTCTAAGGTCAGAACAAGGTGCACAGCATCAATAGAGTGATTAGGCATCAAGTTCTGACCTTAGCAGTACCACTGGGCAACAAACAAGGGCTATGTGGGAAGGCAGCCAGCCATAGTTCACTGCAAGAGCCAAAAACCCTCAGCAAAACAGAGCAGATAAGGGAGGGAATTTGGGGGAAATTTAGGGAAGTGGTGGCTGCAGTGGTTAAGATGCTGACAGTTGATTGCAAGATTAGCAGGTTGGCAGTTCGAGGCCCAGGTGCCGCATGATGGGGTGAGCTTCCATCACTAGTCCCAGCTTCTGCCAACCTAGCAGTTTGAAAGCATGTAAATGCAAGTATATAAATAGGTACCACTCCGGTGGGAAGGTAAACAGCATTCTGTGCAGTCATACTGGCTACACGATCACAGAGTAGTCTCTGACAATGCTGGCTCTTCAGCTTAGTAACAGAGATGAGCACTGCCCCCTATGGATGGATATGACTTGGCAACCTTATCAACAGGGAATAACTTTACCTTAGGGCCAGAACACTCTGGGTGAGCCCAGTATTCTTACAAGTGTAGACCCACTCTTTGATAAGGATTGCTCAGAATGAAGTGTAGAATCTGTTATAGACCCTGCAATCTGTTCTGGAGTTTTAGACTCAGTTGGATAGAGAAATTTTGCTTTATTTTCCCCAGCATTAAATGCATTCAATATATTCATAATTCTATTTTGCAGCATAGTCTAATCAGTCCTTGCTAGTTAGAGACAGATGCCAAATATTTAATTAAGGAAGAGAGTTACTGAGCTCAAACCATTGGTCCATCTAGTGTGTTTGTGCTCATAGACAATATTTGTCCAGAGTTTTAGCCAAGGGAGTTTTGTCCGGAAAGGAGATGCAAGGAGTTGAAACTGAACATTACGCTTGCAGAGTGCTCTGTACTCATTTATTATTTCTGCTCTATCTGCAAGGATCTCCAAGTAAACAACTTGAGCTAATAAATATTGTATAACTGTTGCTATATTTCCTGATGGCTGAGGCTGCTGTTTGTCCTCAATTTAGGGTCAACTGAGTTCCGTTTTCCAGGCGGAATAATCCAGTGGGCACGATATGTGAAAGATGGAAAAGGCCTGAAACCCAGTGAAACCATTTACAGTGAGTTTCTCCACTCGGTAAGTGTGCAAGTGTAAAGTCGGGTTGGTATACTGTTGACCAGACTAGATCAGGCAACAGAAATACAGTATCAAATGTTGGTTTTGATATTAAAAACTCCTGCACAATGAAAAGTTCATATATTTTAAAACATCAAAACACCAATAATAAAAAAATGGGTAGGAGTCTTGTAGGATTCCCCGTGGACAAGAATAAAATGTTGCCGCTCATGCTTGGAATTGCCATTGAATGCTCTACAATTTGAGAAAGATTATCTTGTTGTCTAAAAACAAACAAACAAAAATAGGTACTACAGCAGCAAATACAGCAACCAACCACAATATATGCTCAATAAATATACTGTATATACTCATGTAAAATCTAGAAATTTAGGTTAAAAAATTGATCCAAAAACTTGAGTCCACTTATCCATGGGTCAATGTAAATACTTTATTTTCACACACATATATGTATATATGGTGAAAGGCAAGAGTTTAATCTAACCTGGGAGCACTGATCCCCCTCTACTCTCTCATCCATCCAGCCTGTAGTATGTGCACAAACAGTCATGCCTGCTGGAATTTTGTAACTTCTTTGACATTGTTTTCCATTACTTCATCCTTTACATCCTTCATTACATGCTCCTAAGTTTTACCCTCAACTTATCCAAGGGTCATATCAAAATCCATAATTTTTGCTCCAAAACCTGCTCTTGACATATATGAGGTTGACCTATAGTCAAGTATATATGATAGTCTGTAGCTCACCACTACACCCCAGTGTTGCTTTTACCCTTTGTTCATATCTTGTTAATATTTTTCTTGCTCTCAGAAGGAAGATGCGCTTACCTTGGGAACACTCCGGATCTATAGCAATGGTCTACGCCAGCCCCATTTTCATTTCAATGCCAATGAGATGGGATATGTCATCAGTGGATGCGGAAAGGTAGCTGTTAATTTAAAGCACTTTGATGGAAGTGAGCCTTTACAAACGTTCTTGCTGAAAGAGTTGTGATGATTTCAGAGGGGAAGCTTCCACACTTTAGGATGTTAGCAGGATGTCAGGAGAACCAAAGTGGTCTCAGGACCTTATCACACAGAAGGCAAGGCACTCAAATCCCATGGATAAACAGGTTTTAAATCTTGGGAATATCCTGCAAATGCAGGATTGTTTTCACACACGCTGTGCTAATAGAGCATCCTGAAAGTAAAAAAAGGTGCAATTTTGTGACTTTCTGCATGGGTTAATGTCACGTTAATGCTCAGTTAGCCTGACATGTATGAAAACAATCCCACTTTTGCAGGATATTCCTGGGATCTAAACACCGGGATTTATCCAGAGGATTTGGGTGCTTCCCTCCTGTGTGATAAGGTAAAAGCCCTGTGTATTTAAGCCTCTGATTTTTCCTTGCTTTTATTACAAACAGTTGAGTGTGCATGGGTTCATTACAGAATCAATTGTCTTACTTTACACTTACTGGTACTTTCTATTGAATCAGAGAATCATAAGAGTTGAAAGAGACCTCAAGGGCCATCCAGTCCAACTCCCTGCCATGCAGGAATATACAAAGCACCCCGACAGATGGCCATCGAGCCTCTGTTTAAAAACCTCCAAAAAAGGAGACTCCACCACACTGAGAGGAAGTGTGTTCCACTGTCAAACATCTCTTACTATCAGGAAGTTCTTCCTAATGTTGAGGTGCAATCTCTTTTCCTGTAGTTTACATCCGTTGCTCTTTGCCCTAGACTCTGGAGCAGCAGAAAACAAGCTTGCTCAATCGTTAATATAGAATCATAGAGTTGGAAGAGACCACAAGGGCCATTCAGTCCAACCCTCTGCCATGCAGGAACTCTCAGTCAAAGCATCCCCAACAGATGGCCATCCAGCCTCTGTTTTAAGACCTCTAAGGAAGGAGACTCTACCACACTCTGAGGGAGTTTGTTCCACTTTCTAACAGCCCTTACTGTCAGGAGGTTCCTCCTAATGTTGGGGTGGAATCTCTTTTCCTGTAGCTTGCATCCATTGCTCCGGGTCCTAGTCTCTGGAGCAGCAGAAAACAAGCTTGCTCCCTCAATATGACATCCCTTCAAATATTTAAGCAGGGCTATCATATCACCTCTTAACCTTCTCTTCTCCAGACTAAACATCCCTAGCTCCCTAAGGCGTTCCTCATAGGGCATGGTTTCCAGACCCTTCACCATTTTAGTTGCTCTCCTTTAGACATGCTCCAGTTCCTCCACATCCTTTTTGAATTGTGGTGCCCAGAACTGGAGGCAGTATTCCAGGTGGGGCCTGACCAAAGCAGAATATAGTGGCTCTATTACTTCCCTTGATCTAGATATTGTACATCTATTGACGCAGCCTAATATTGCATTGGCCTTTTTAGCTGCTGCATTGCACTGTTAACTCATGTTCAACTTGTGGTCTACTTGGACTCCTAGATCCCTTTCACATGTAGTCTTGTTCAGCCAGGTGTCCTCCATCCTATAGCTATGCATTTCTTTTTTTCCACCTTACATTTCTCCATATTGAATTTCATTTTGTTAGCTTTGGCCCAGCTTTCTAGTCTATTCAGGTCATTTTGAATTTTGATCCTGTCCTCTGGGGTATTAGCTACTCCCCCTAATTTGGTGGCATCTGCAAATTTGATGAGTATGCCCCCAATTCTGTCATCCAACTCATTGATAAAGATGTTGAATAGCACTGGCCCCAGGAAAGAGCCCTGTGGCACCCCACTGGTCACTTCTCTCCAGGATGAAAAGGAGCCATTGTTCAGCACCCTTTGGGTTCGGCCAATATGACACCCCTTCAAATATTGTTGGTGCCTCCTTTCTCCAGGTAGGTGTTATTCTTTCGCCTTCACTCACCACTGACTTCACCATTGGGGTTGGAGATGTTGTATTTTTCCCAGTTGGCACGCAACATTATATCAAGAGCACATGTGATGAGGACTTGCTGTTCATTTTGGCATTCAGCACTGGAAACCAGGTGAGAAATCTACACTGAGAGCAAGTGTGGTGTAATGGTATAAGTGTTGCACTAGAACTCTGGGAGAGCAGGGTCTGAATACCTGCTCACCCTTGAAAACTCATTGCATGACATTGGGCAAGACACACTCTCTTAGCCTCAGAGGAAAGCAAACTCCCTCCGAACAAGACCGTAGAGTTGCCCTAGGTCAAAAATAACTTGAAGGCACACAAAAATAACCACTGGAAACCAGGTAAGAAATTTGCACTGATGCCTTAGGAATTTGGCAGTGCTCACATATATTCCCCAGGCAGCAACCAGTAATCAGTTAGTGGGTTATTGTGAAGCAGATCCAGGATCTATATGTTGTAGATTCATTCATTCTTCCTTTTTTTAAAATACAAATTGTATATTATAGGAGGGAAACCACTACCAACAGGGTAGATGGATGGCTTCAATCCAGCCCACAGTGAATCCAGGAGATGTTCCTCTCTTTCACACACACACACACACACAGCTCACCAAGGAGTGGGGCAGATGCTACACCTACCACTCACTTTGTAGTTGGTAATATGATTAGGAAAGGGAGGCAGACATGATAGTATACATCAAGATTAGAAATTATGCATCCCTCCACATGTTGTGGAATTGCATGTCCAAGCAGACTCTGGTGAGGTAGAATGGGAGTTGTAGTCCTATCACATTTGGAAGGGTACATCACACCCACCTTATGGCATTTGGAGGGGAGAATCATACTGATGATGGTACGTACTGCATAGGTGGCAGTTTTGAATATTTTAAAAATACTTGTTAGCTTATCACCAAATATGTATATTTTAACCTAACACTGTTACTACCTGAAGAATGTCAGTATTTTCCACTCCGAAATTTAAATGCTGCTTGTTGTTTTTGTGTGTGTGTGTGTGTGTGTGTTTCTGGTGTGTTTTGCAGCTGCAAACTCTTGATATGGATGACTATTTTCATGCCACAGCAGACCATATATTGGCCCAGCTTTTCTTCAAAAAGCAAGATGAGTTTAAGAAGATTCCAAGGTTTAATGAGGATCAGGCAATTAATCTGCCATAGCAACTTGTAATAACAGCAACTTTAATGATATCTGCATGAATTCACTGATTATTAATAAACATAATGCTGCTGCCTTTAGTTTTGTATTCCCCTTGGAGGATTTTTTAAAAATTAAAATTATTAAAGGAATCTATGCTCCAATCTTTGCTGTAACAAGAAAAGTCTTAGTTGCAAAAATGTCATCTCTACATTACAGGCTACAATTAAAGACTGAGATGGTCTAAAAAATATTGTCAGCCTGTAAGAAGACGTGAACACATTATATTACAGCCCAGCAATTTTCTGGTGGTGTGCGAGCGTGCGCGCGCGCGCACACACACACACACACCAGATTTTTTCAACTTAAAAAAGAAAATCCCCTGGAGCATTTGGGAGAAAATTAAATGGAAGTTATGGCATGGAGAATTTTTATTTGACTATCAGTTTGAAACTTGGCTGTGGTCTTTGAGCTTAAAAGTCCTATATACAAAACATAGAAATGTCAGAAAAAGTATTTTTGTTTATAGAAGCTGGTCTTTGCGATGAGATAACAACAGGTTGGATTGTGAATTTTCTTTTGTTCATGGATGGGATCCTTCTGTTTGTCAAAGGGACTGCAACCCAGTGGAGGTTCCTGCTGGTTGAAGACAGAGAAAAGCAATTTTGGTCAGTTCTCCCATGCTATCCTCCAAATCAGACTTCCAGGAGGCTTCAGGAAAAAAGATGAGTTCTGAAAATTTGCCTTCCTCCCTGTTCATTCTCCAGCATCATCCCATGTGCACAGTTTTGCTCAGAGAAATTTTGGAGCCAAGCTTGTTTTTCCACTCTCACCTCCTTGCCCTAACAATTTCCTTTTCCATTTTTCAGACCTCCACCTTAAATTGCAAGCAAACTTTGGAAACAATGCTGTAGTAGAACTTCCTTCTATGTTTTAATATGGTGGTAACTGGTTTACATTTCAGAAGTAGTGTCATTTAACAGACTCTAAAATGTGTTTATGGAGTGTGACCATGCATCTCTTCTATTTATGGGCACTGATCACATCTTAGGGTACAGTGCTGTAAAAATTGGCAATGACTAAGGCTGCAGTCCCATGCACAGTAATTTGGGAACAGGTCCCATTGAATTTAGATCTAGTCTACATAGATGAGCACTACATGGCAAAATGGATTTTGCTGTGCTATATACTGCAAAGGAGGATGTTTTACATTTTAATATGACCTTTCTTTTAAACTTTGCTGAAAATTAAAACCAGCACAACAACTAAGGCCTACAACAAATATTTTCTCTCTGATATGCTAGTTTTCTGTAGTCAGGCTATATTCTGTTGTTTTTTAGTGTGAAGTGAGCATTGACGGCAATGGCAAACCTTGTCTGAACAAATCTTGCCAAGAAAACTCCATGGTATGTTCATCTTAGGTTCGCCATAAGTCAGAAACAACTTGAGGCACACAACAGACACATACACATAGGCATGTAAAACTGTCAGGGCCTGCTTTGCCCATACATAGGCTGAGCCTTACTTCCCAGTAAAGAGGCATAGAACTGGAACCTTCAAGTAGACTCTGTAAACGTTTTCATTCAGTGTAATCATTTTAAAGAATTGCCACAAACCATCTGTCCACATGTGCTATTCAAAGACCACTTGCAGACAAGATTTTAACCCAGGTTTTTCAGCAGGCAGCCACATTCTCATTTTTCAGGCTAATTTTATAGAGGCTGAACCAGCAGGTGGCATCCTACATCAGTAAAAATCTATATCTGTAAAATATTTAACAAAATAATTTGGCTGTATAGCTGAAGGAAACATGCCAGGCTCAAGTGATTTATGATTAAAAGGGAGAATAGAAAGCTTTGGGGAGTCAGATGAAATATGTGGCTAACTAAGCAGCTATCTAAAGAATTTTTCACAGTTGCTGCCTGCAAGTATGCCATGCCTCTATGATAAAAGGCTGTTGGGAAAAAAAGTACCCTATAAAGCCATTAGAGAAAAGGCTTGGGAAAGGAGCAAAGAAATGGTCATGCTTTCCTTCACAGCATTGTGAAACACAGGATTGTGCAAAATGGGACCTGAGGCTATTGTTTCTGACTCAAACAAAATTAATCAGACCTAATTCTGCTTACTATCATTAGGGGGTGTTCTCATCTACACCCTCAAATAGTTTAACAGTGTGTTCTGTCACTTTGTACTTTTAAGCTTAGCAGAAGCCCTGATAGCCATAAGTGATAATTATCTTTAATGTCAAGCCATACCATAGTCAACTTCAGTTGTGCAGATGTAAAATGGGTACTGTAAAATAGACTTTACAGGCTAAGTTTTAGAAAGGGAGCTATGAAGGAACTAGATAGGATCCTCTAATATGAAGGTATATGAAGCTCATTGGAAAAAAGATAATGTTTGGTAAAATGGAAGGCAGGAAAAGCAGGAGACGTAAAGTGGAAAGCACTAAGAAAAGTGGAAGACTGCACTACAAGTAGATTTTTCAGTCATGGCAGCCACAGTCCGAAGTTTGCAAGACCTGAGCAAGGAGGTTGATGACCAGAGCCCCTGGAGGTATCTCGTAGAGTAGCTTTAAGTCAAAGTTGATCTGACAGTAAACAACTACAAAAACAATGTGTACAATACTAACTTATTTCCGCAACCAGTTAGAAGGTGAATATATTCAAGATGTGATCCAGTGTGACACAGTGTTTTGAGCATTGGACTGTAATTCTGGAGAGCAGGTTCAAATACCAACTTGACCATGAAAACCCACTGGGTGACCTTGGGCAAGTCACACTCTCTCAGCTTCAGGGAAAGCAATTATGAATCCCCTCTGAAGAAACTCACCAAGTAAATCCAGTGATTGGGGCATCATAAATTGAAAACAACACACAATATGCATATACAAGATTTGTCTAGTGGTTTGCTCATTTCTCATAGAATTATCGAATTGTAGAGTTGGAAGAGACCACAAGGGCCATCCAGTCCAACCCCCTGCCATGCAGGAAATCACAATCAGAACATCTCCGATAGATGGCCATCCAGCCTCTGTTTGAAGACCTCCAAGGAGGGAGATTCCACTACACTCCGAGGGAGTTTGTTCCACTGTCGAACAGCCCTTACTGTCAGGAAGTTCCTCCTAATATTGAGGTGGAATCTCTGTTCCCACTTCCCAGAGCATGCAGCCATTGTTCTATGTTCTAGTCTCTGGAACAGCAGAAAACGAGCTTGGTTCATCCTCAATGTGACATCCCTTCAAATACTTAAAGAGGGCTATCATATCACCCTTTAATTGTCTCTTCTCCAGGCTAAACATACCCAGCTCCCTAAGTCGTTCCTCATAGGGCATGGTTTCCAGACCCTTCACCATTTTAGTCTCCCTCCTCTGGACATGCTTCAATTTGTCAACATCCTTTTTAAGATGTGGTGCCCAGAACTGGACACAGTATTCCAGGTGGGGCCTGACTAAGGCAGAATAGAGTGGCACTATGACTTCCCTTGATCTAGACACTGTACTTCTATTGATGCAGCCTAGAATCATATTGGCCTTTTTAGCTGTTGCATCACACTGTAGACTCATGTTCAGCCTGTAGTCTACTAGGACTCCTGGAGCCCTTTCACACGTAGTTTCATTAAGCCAGGTGTCCCCCATCCTATTTCTATGCATTTCAATTTTTTGCCCAAAGTGCAGTACCTTACATTTCTCTGTATTGAAATTCATTTTGTTAGCTTTAGCCCACCTTTCTAATCTATTCAGGTCATTTTGAATTTTCATCCTGTCCTCTGGGGTATTAGTTATTCCTCTTAATATGGTGTCATCTGCAAATTTGATAAGCATGCCCACTATTCTTTCATCTGAGTCATTGATAAAGATGTTCAAGAGCACTGGGCCCAGGACAGAACTCTGTGGCACCCCACTGGTCACTTCATTCCAGGATGAATAGGAACCACTGCTGAGCACCCTTTGAATTTGGCAAGTCAAACAATTACAAATCCATTTAACAGTTGCCTTGTCTAACCCACATCTTACTAGCTTGTTTGCAAGAGTGTCATAGGGAATCTTGTCAAAGACCTTACTGAAACCAAGGTATACAATATCCACAGTGTTCCTTTCATCTACCAAGCTGATAATTTTATATATTTTAAAAATCAGATTAGTCTGGCATGACCTGTTTCTCAGAAACCCATGGCATTCCCTTCTAAATGTTCACAGACTCTCTGTTTAATGATCTGCTCTAGAATCTTTCCTGGTATTGATGTCAAACTAACTGGATGATAGTTGTTAGGGTCCTCTTTTCCTCCCTTTTTGAAGATGTGGACAACATTTGCCCTCCTCCAGTCTGCTGGGACTTTTCCTCTTCTCCAGGAGTTCGCAAAGATAATTGCCAATGGCTCTGAGATTACATTTGCCAGCTCTTTTAATACCCTTGGATTTTTATTTGATTTTGTTTGCATGCCACTATGCCTTATCAGAGTCCAGGAGTTTTAACAACATTTATAAACGTACTGTACATGTAAAATCACAACTTGAAAAATCAAAAATCTCTTTAACAATTGGAATAAGGCTGATTGTGCTATATCTCAGCCCTTGCCAAGTGCAGAGCACTGAATGCCACCAGATGTCTCTCTTGAACTTATTTATTTTCAAAGTTGCTCCGGTTTAGAGTAATGTAACAGAACACTTGTTCCTTACAAGAAAGAATTGTCCAAATTCGGAAGTAAATTACACCATCCCAACAGCTGATTTGGAGGTAAATTTCACCATCCCAATGTAGTGGCTCATCTAGATTATACTCTCCCACTACGTATGATAGTAAATGTTGTATGTTGTCTCCAAGTTGCTTAGAGTGGCCGATAATTTGGGAAGTCAAAAGAAATGGACATTCAAACCTGTATTGTTAGAAATGCTAATTTTTGTTATTTTAATTCATTTGTAGCACATCACATTCTTCAGTTAATCAGAATGTGATGTGCTTAATCTTTGCAAGCAGTAGCTGTTCAAGTAGTGTGTCTAATTCTAAGGAAAAATACACTTTAATATGAAGATATATTTAAAAATATACGGGGAAAACAGATGGCAGAAATGTTCCTGTTGGTTGCTCTATTTTGTTACTGTGTCGATTCTTAGTGTGTATGTGTTTTAAACAACCAGATGACATTGCCCTTTTTACAGAACTTTCAGAGGCAATTCCAAGCACAAACAGGAACATTTTATTCCAGAAATTTTAGTCCAACCTAGAGGCTGTTTGCTTTTTAAAAAATTTCAGAATACATCATAGAAAAAGAAAAGGACATGTGGTTGTCTAATTTTGAGTAAAGACATTCACTGGAAGGGAGAGGGAGCACAGGTCCTTTAGACTACAACAGTAAGATGTTTGGAATACTGTGCCTTTAAAAAGAAGGCATGCCCATCCATGTCTCCAGAGTTAATAGTGAGCAAAGATACAGAAGAAATCAATGTTTGGCCAATTGTCTATAGCACTGTGAAATCTGAATCAAATTACCTTCCCAGCTTCATCCACCCTACTTTGCCTGCTGGCTGGAGACGTCTGCAGATTGAAAATGCTTTTCCAGACAGTCCAAATGGGTAATAAAATGAAACTTGCTGTTGCAAGAGATTTCACTTTTTGGTAAGAATTTGGACAAGACCCACTAGTTAAAAGATTTTCTATATTATGGCTCAGTCATTAAACAAAATGGAGATTATAATCAAGAAATCACAAAATGACCAACACTTAGGCTTGCCATATCCCGCCTGGGGGCGGAACTTTCCCGGTTTGGGGCGGGTCCACACGGTCCTGCCCCGGTATGGCCCCGCCCCCGGGATTCCCCCCCAGCGAGGCCCTGGAGGTAGCTCCGCGATTGCGGAGTCCTCCAAGGCCTTGCTGCGGCTTGGGAGACGCTGTCTCCCAGGCCCCAGGGAAGGCTTGGAAGCGGCGTCCTCCAAGCCTTCTCTGGGGCTTGGGGAACGCTGTCTCCCAGGCCCCAGGGAGGCATTGGACAAGGTTTTAAAATGTAGGACCTTTTTTTAAAAAAAATTTCCTGGCAAGGGAATTTTTTTAAAAAGGTCCTACATTTTAAAACCTTGTCCTACATTTTTCCTGGTTTGGAGGTCCTCGAGGATGGCAACCCTACCAACACTGCATCTGTACTGCAGAAATAATCCAGTTTGACAGCACTTTAACTGCCATGGCTCAATGCTACAGAATTTATATAATTTGTAGTTCTGTGAGACATTTAGCCTTCTCTTGTCAGAGAGCTCTGGTGCCACAACAAACTACAGATCTCAGAATTCCATAGCTTTGAGTCATAGTTAAAATGCTGCCAAACTAGATTATTTCTGCAATGTGGATGCAGCCTATGACTTGGAAAGGAAGCTATAAAGGAACTTGATAAGGCCTTCAAATGTAGAGCCATATCATTAAATACCAAAGTCAGAATCATCCAGACCACAGTAGAACTGGGAGAGAGATGGTATAGCTTTTGCCATATGGAACAGGCAGCTTTCTGCTATAGCAGCTGCCACAATCTGTTTTGTTTTCTGAATAATGCTTTCCACAGACTGACTGGAACATTAAACTGTTCAAGTCAATGTAAAGTTATATGTCTAATATTGCCACAGCCTCCAAGCAAACTTTGGGACTATTTCATTTTTCTATGGAGACAGAAAATTGAATATATGTGCAGGATATCTTCTCCTGTTGTATAATTGTGACTGGCTGATGCACAGAACTGATATTATTTCAAGCTGCAATGGATTACAACCAGGAGAAAACCTGGGGCCATGTACTTACCTATGAAAGCTTTCTTGTGGACTGTGCAATGGCAGAGCTTGGCAGAGAGTTGCCATTTCTTCCCTGTAATTTTGCCTCCCTCGCCAGTCTGTGCTATTTTTGCAGTTTCTTGCCATTCAGCTAATCATGGGAAAGAGTGAGTATGCTTCACTCAGGTGCTCCTGTGGCATATAAATTTAGTTTATCCAATGCTTCTCTAGCATTCAGGCATTTGCTGCCTTCCCTCCCTCATATTGTCAAGACCAGTGGTCCCCAAACTTTGATCTTATATTTTGGACGTGACTATTTGCCAGGCCAGCTGGGGCATCTTGGAGTTGAAGTCCAAAATTCCTGGAGGAATAAAGTGTAGGAATCATTGGCCAAGACTATGGCTGGCATCTTGTTGGTACACCCAACTGGAATAGACCAATTGAACCAATTGTGGAATGGTGAGTCATCACGTAGGTAAATCCCATTGCTTCAGCAAGTCTCGCCTAGTGAGGATTAACAGCAGAATTTATATCTTTTAGTCCATGCATGTTTTTTCTTAACTAATTCAGCCATTTTCACAACTTCGGTAGTGACGCAGGGGGAATGATACAACTGAGTCTTCTTAAGAAGCCCTGTTGGCACAGTGGTTACATGCCAGTACTGCAGCCACAAGGTTGTAAATTTGATCTTGCAGTGCTCCAGGTTGACTCAGCCTTCCATCCTTTCGTAGGTCGGTAAAATGAGTACTCAGCTTGTTGAGTGCAATTGGCCAACAAATTGTAGACTGCTTAGAGAGTGCATAGTTCACTATGAAACTGTACAGAGATGCAAATGCTATTGCTATTAAGGGACCTGAGAACTACACACAACCAGAGTCAAGACCAGATAGATCCCACAGCTCTTGTGCAGATAGGCTAAGGTGGTTTGGTGATCACTGGATAACAGATTAGTTGTACAATGCCTGGATCCATGATCCATGCCAGTCCAATGCTGTTCAGCTCTAATAAATGAACTTATGGCCACTTTTGTTCAAATCATGTTGAATGTGTGCAGTGTGAAATTTGTCTTTCTTCTCTACCTGCATCTCCCCTCACCAATGGATCTGCAAAAAGCTTAAAATTTACAAGTTGGAGGCTTAGTTTTATATTTTTGTAACTGCTTTAGTAATTTAAATTGCTCTTTTTCTTCGTCAGTGGATGAAGTTACACCAAAGTATTAAAAAAAAAAACTATTACAGCTATCCCAAAATTAAGGCAGAAAGAATAGTGGCAAATAAAAGAGTGACTTTGTGATATGGCCTTGTTGTTCTGTGCCTTCAAGTCATTTTTGACTTATAGATATCTTAAGGTGAACCTATTAACGGGGTTTTCCTGGCAAGATTTGTTCAGAGGGGTTTATTTTTGCCTTCCTCTAAGGCTGAGCAGGTGTGACTTGCCCAAGGACACTTAGTGGGTTTCAATGGCAGAGAGGGGCTTCGAACCCTGGTCTCCCCAGTCCAATGCTCAAACCACTACATCATGCTAGCTCTCATGATATGGTCTACCCCATTTCAACTGGTGAACCCACAAACACAGAGATATAGGCTCCTAGCTGTTGTGAATGCTCCAGTTTTTTAAAAAGCTGATTCATGTTAAACTGATGTAATTACTCAGCATTATTTCTTGGAAATGTTCCCTTTGTTCCTGCAATCAATGGCCTCTGATATTTTAGGTATACTCTGATTTGGTTTGGTTCTCCCAAAGTGGAAGTGGTAATCTACTGTGATGACCCTGTGGGTGTGCTACAATCTATGCTTCATGCTCTTCTCCTGTACTCAGTGGTGCCTGGCCCATTTTTGTCTGGATATTTACCTATCTTGAAGAAGAAAGAATTTTCCCCCCCTTCACAGCTCCAGATCTGCTTTTGAGAAACCCACTTTCCCCTCCATTCCTGGAAAGGAGCATCTGACATCCGACTCCTGATAAAAAGTTAAGGAAACGTGTTTACGTCCGCCCACGCACACAGTTGCTCAGCTTTCCTAATTCTGCCTTCTAGAAGCCAACCAGATTCCCTTGAGGGAAAAATACCACCTCTCCCCAGAGAGTTAGGAGATGCTTAGAGGCTGGAGCAAACCTTCTTGGTTAGAAGTACCACTTTCTAATACACACCTCTTTCATACACACACATCTCCCTGGAGTCAGGAAATGAGATTTGGGTGAAAGAATCTTTGCCTTTCCATGGTGGTGGAAATGCATGAGGTGAGAGGCTATGCTGACAGTAGCAGTGCTGCTAGTAGGGTCTCCATTATCAGACATGCTTTTGCTGAGGAGGCAGGCAAAATGTGCCAAATAACTACTGTTTAGCAATAGTAATGGGACAGGGGGTGACACTGGCAGAGAATCTCTCAGAGACAACAGCAGTGATACCATAGCTAATACTTGGTATGACTGTGCAGAAAGAGGTACAGTAAATCCCCTTTGAATATTTTTTTACCATGAAAATGCTATAATGAGACAATAGAAAAAGAAACAAAAAATAGTGACAGAAGATGAAACTTCCAGGTTAGAAGGCACTCAATGAACTACTGGGGTAGAGCACAAGACAACTATGAATAGTGCTGTGACTAATGACACATATGGACTCAGTTTTGACATTCTCAGAGGTGAAAGGAAAGTCTGAAGCTGCACAAGAGATATTATAGAAAAATGGAATATGAGAAGCTTGAATGAAGGAAAGCTAAATCTAGTAAAACAAGAGACAGACCATATAATAATAATAATAATAATAATAA